>NC_140173.1:54299301-54316801 GCF_963971535.1 Notolepis coatsorum
CCATCACCCGTGATTACCCCTCTCGGGGTGTGTGGAAAATGTCACATTTTACATATCCTAATAATTTCACCACTAAACCAAGTTCCGAGAGTATTCCCCCCCGAGTGAAATGTCACAGGGAGGGGCTGCCGCTCCGCTGCCCCCTCACCCGGGCTCCTCCTCCCATAGCCGCCTCCGTCCAAACCCCCGGACATCGGGGGTAATTGTGGCTCCAATGATCGTTAGCCAGTGCCGGGTGCCGCGTTACCACAACCACCATCAGCATAATTGGAGCTAATTGGCCCGGTGTTCCCGACGCTTCAGATCAGATAAATAGCAATGACAAATTTAAGTGGCGGCGTGACCTTTTTAAAGCTTCAGTCTAATTAACCTTTTTAGATGCAGGCAGGTAGGAGGAACTGGGGCACAAGCAGTGACTGGTCACAGAGGCGTGGGGTGTAATCACATACAGTACATACAGCGCACACTTGACGGGGGGGGGGCTTCTGCAAGCTCCGTTGGAGCCACACACACACACTGCGAAAGGGTCAGATTATTCATTCCCTCATTAATCTTTAATATCTTTAATTAAAAGAATTAAGAGAACGCGCAAAGAACTACCGGCGTCTTGACACCAGTGTTAATTTTGGCAGCTATTTTCATTTTAGTTTTAGTCTTAGTCATGTGGCAAGTGCTCCTTTTTCGTTTTCATCATATTTAGTCATCTTCATTTATTTTTCGTTTAGTCAGTTTTAGTCAACTAAATGTCTGAGCATTTTAGTCTTAGTCAGTTTTTGTCTCAATTTTGTCTTTTTTGTTTTAGTCTAGATTTAGTCGACGAAAACGGATGACATTTTTGTCTATTTTTAGTTAATATACAAAAAAAATAAGATTATATTATATAAATTATAAAACTTTTTTTCTTTTCTTTTTTACAGCTACTGTTTTATATATACTGTGTTTTAGTAATAACTAGAACGTAATGGTATTTATTCAACAACAGGTGATTGCATAGATTAGTATTAGTATCATTAAATGACAACTATGCTCAACTATGCTTCACTCACGGAAAGGTTGTTGGCACATTGGTTCCACACGGACATTATACGTTGTTGCACTTGCTTTCAGAAAGCTCTGTTTAGGTTAGCTAGTAGCAGAGGCTCTGTTGTGATCTTTAAATGCACAATAAATATTCAACATTCTCTTTTGAGACTCCGCCTCAGACTCTTATCATTTGGCACTAAAAGCTAAACATTGTCACCGGTATGGCTGTCCGCAACATGTCATTAATTGTGTGCGAGAGGTCGATCAGTTAGCCACATTAGCGTGAGCTAGGTTAGCCACTAGTTAACGCGAGCTAGATGGAAATACAAACAATGTAACGTTACTGGTGAAAAAGTGATTTACCTTGGAATACTCCTTTGCCAACTTGCTGTACTTTGCTTGCAGGTCTGCAGCTGGATTATGAATAGTCCCAACTTTAGCCAAGGTAACGTTAAGCTAAAACTAGCTTTTCAAATAGCTCTTCAGCTAATGCTAATAACAGAGCTCCCTGTCACACTGCTCTGTCGGGACGATGGCATTAAGAAAAGTTATAATTATTTTGTCTCATCATGTTTTAGTCAACAATATTAACATACATGAAGAGAAACTTCGTCCTGGTTTTTGTAAATTACATTTTTGTGTCCTCAGTTGTGGTCAATGATATTTAATAAACTATTTAGTCTCGTTAGCGTCACATGGTCTTCAATAACGTGACGTCACGTCTCGTTGTCGTCATGAAAAAAACCTTCGTTGACGAACATATTTCGTCATCATTTTAGTTGACAAAATTAACACTGCTTGACACACGGAAAGAACAAAGAGAAAATACGAGCACGAGTACACAACACAACCATACATCGAAAGGGTTGGCGCCAGGGCGCGCACAAGACACCAGGGAGGGGGAGAAACGGAGGTCAGGGGAAGAATGGATTCAACAAACACAGACACGCTGACGAACGGATGTCTATGGCGACATGTTTTCTCGCATGTACTTCAGTGGAAAACGGCTGAGCGAGTGACTGCGGGGAACAATACGGCAGATGTTACCGTGGAAAACAAAGATGTTCTTCCCGCGCGCCGAGCACTTTCACAGCTTGTACCATATTTTGACCACATTTGGTTTCTGTTGTTCTAGGGAAAATAAATTGCAATCTGCCAGTGAAATCTGAGGCGGCAAACGTAAGACTCAATCTGTGACTGCAATATGGTCCGCCCACCGTCACTCCGCTACCACGGATTCACCAGATGCGAGGACTGACACCGTGCGACAGGTAAGCACGCGTTTTACATGCCGTTCCAGGCGTTTGTTAGTGTGTAAAGCAGGCCTGTGTGTTTGAGTCGATAGCCGGCTGTGAAGGTTCTACTGTCCTCTCAAAATCCTTCAAGAACATTTTGTGTAAAAAAGTTTAGACGGTCAAATTTGCGTTACCTTTAAAGCGTGACTATACTTTGTACGAGCAGATCAGCCGTAAACCTCTCACTCTTCTACCTCACTTAATGGCTCGGTTTACTTAGCCGTGATCTGAAGCCAAGTGCGCAGCACAGCGACGCCCTCGTCCTCCCCTCCCGCCATTACATGATTGGAAGCCGAGTCTCATGGCCTCCAGGACAACAATTTACGAGAGGGAGAGGTGGAGAAAAGGGTATGAGCGAGAGAGCGAGAGAGAGATATAGAGAGCGAGAGCGAGAGAGAGAGATAGAGAGGGATAGGTGGATAGGTAGACAGGTAGAGAGAGAGAGAGAGAGAGAGAGAGAGAGAGAGAGAGAGAGAGAGAGAGAGAGAGAGAGAGAGAGAGAGAGAGAGAGAGAGAGAGAGAGGGTTTGCATGTGATATGTTCTGCAAATAAATGACAATTAATTAATCACTTGGGGAGTTAGTGCTCAGAACAGGGAAGAGGGCGGGAGTATGAGGTTGTTAAGTTTTATTCAGTAGCATTTAGAAGCATAAATAATGACAAAGCACTGTGCACTATATTTGAAAACACAGCCGTAAAACATATTAGTTTCTGGTATCGATAGCAACGGGTGTAAAATAAAAGGGATATTTACTGTGGAGCTACTAGCGGTGCATGATACTGTATTATTCATGCGTTTCCTTTTTTTATATGCCATCAAGTGGATGATGTTAAAACATGCATATGTGCTTCCATATGCTTTCTGACCTATTGTGAGCCGTCCCATGGTACATGTAGTGATGGATGTCATGCGTATGCTTTCATGTTCCTACCAGGCAGACTGTAAATTCTACTTACATGAGAGTCCTTTCTGATACGTTTATTTTTTCCCTGAGCCATATGTCAAGGAATTCTTTTGCCAGTTTTCAGGGAGGTGTAGTGGTTACGTCATTGCTGTTTCGCGCGCGTTCCACCCTCCTTGAAATTGCCATGTATTTCCAATGGACCCATTTCTAAATCGTCTTGTTTAAAAAAAATAAAGCATGAACATTGGCATGGGGTACCTTTCTGTGTGTATTCATCCACAATCTATAGCTCAACATAGTGTTGTCAAAAATATCGAAGTATCGATACATATCGATACTGAATATTTAAAAAGGCTTCGATACTCATTTCCCGAAGTACCGATACTTTCTGCAGTATCGGTACCACCAGCTGGCGAGTGTTCTACCGCAAGTTGTTGACGCGCTGTTCAGAGCGCTCAGCGTGCTTGCCCCCCCGGCTCCTCCGAGTCCAGCCCTCCCCCTCACAGAGTCACAGAGAGCCGTCTTCTTCAGTTAGTAAACAAACATTTTAGCTGAAGATGGTAAATGCAGAGCCTCCGCAACTTGTGCTTGTGGATAAAGAAAGCAGCAGAAGTGCTGTTTGGAGGTACTTCGGGTTTCAAGTAAACAACGAAGGACAAGCTACAAATGCCCCAATGCTATTTGCAAGCGGTTATAGCAGTGCCAGCGCCGATCTCCATAAAGAAATGAAAGAGGTTCGTGACAGCTGCTCTTTCAACGTCACTGTGACTGAAGCATTAAACCATTAACTCTAGTTTAATACATGATACGTTGTCTACTGATGGCGCATAATATCAACAGCTGCTTCGTTGTAACGTTACAGCTACCAGCTAAAGTTAGCTCCCTTAGCTTAGCTGGCCACAGTTATAAATACTGCATTGGAAACGGAGTAACGTTAACGTGTAAACGTTATGTCGAGGTCATACAATACTACAGTCGACATAAGGTTAACGTTACCCCGTTTCCACCAAGTGTTTAAATAGCAGCAATCTTGTTGAAAATGTAACATTACTAAAATGCTCCGAGCATAGCCTCTCTGTCTCTCTCTGTCTCTCTCCATCTACTGCTACCTCTCTCTCGCTCTCTCTCTCTCTACCGCTACCTCTCTCTCTCTCTCTCTATCTACCGCTACCTCTCTCTCTCTCTCTCGCTCTCTCTCTCTCTCTCTCTCTCTCTCTCTCTCTCTCTCTATCTACCGCTACCTCTCTCTCTCTCTCTCTATCTACCGATACCTCTCTCTCTCTCTCGCTTGCTCTCGTTATCTTTAAATAAAAACTGTTACTAACTGTTCAGTTTGTGAGGTACATGCAACACAGATTACAGTGTTTACATCTGTCTGCTTGAGAAAATACCATGTTCTGCATTTGCAATAAAAATGATTGAAGTGAGATGAACAGTTATTTTTAAATGTGTGATCTAAAGATAAACAAAGGGTTTTAAAAGTGTTATATTTATCTTCTCTTATAGTACCAGACTCGAAGCTGAGGAGAATCAACCAGCAACAAACGCTAAATTTGTTTAAAAAAAAAAAAAAAAAAATATATATATATATATATATATTATATATATATATATTTTTTTTTTTTTTGGTATCGAAATGGTATCGAAGTATCGATACTTTTCAAGGTATCGTATCGAAGTCGAAATTCCAGTATCGTGACAACACTAGCTCAACATGAAACTATTCGCAATTAATCGTAAAAGTAGCAAAATAATAACGTTTGTGTTTTCGTTCACTGAGGAACTACACAATGGCCGTGATGTGTATTAGGCGACAGCACTGAACGACAGGCGTTCTACTGGTAAGTGTAGTTCTTTTTTAACGACAAATTAAAAACCTTATAACTAACTTTATTTCAACCAAAAATGCTCAAACAATAATGTTAGTGATAGAAGGGAACTCATTTTGATTGCCAATGTTCATGAGGCAGAATTATTACAATAGCTACATTTTCCCAATGATAAATCCCTATGCGGGTGGACCGTGCAGGAAACTAAAGTGAAGTCAGACTACACCTCCCTATTATGGATAAACAAAGAACAGCATGCACAAAAACTCATAATTATGTGAAGGATACCATCCCTAAATTGTGTCTGTTATCATTCTATGCATTCAGTAATCCCTCTGGTATTTTGTGTTCTTTTCAAGCTGAGAATTTAGCTAATGGTAGCTGTGTAGCCAGTTAGCTTTGCAATAGTGCCGTGCCCTGGCCAGAGTGAGCTCTGAAGATCCGAAACCAGGATCAGGCCATCAGCCTTGATGTAGAAAACATCGCACTGCTTATTTTGACTCCTTGCTATGATATGCCGTGTATTGTTCCACATTTAGTATAAGTCACGCTAAAATCACCTACATGACCTGCGCATGCATCCTACAAAACGTCCCTCACAAATAGAGTGAGTGAGTGAGTGAGTGAGTTAAGATAAGATAAGATAAGATATTCCTTTATTGATCCCCTTGGGGAAATTCAGTTACCACAATTTGCCACCCACAGCGGTAGTTCTGGCGCGCCATATAAAAAAAGCTGTAAGGCTGATGGTGAATATTTGTACGGAACATTGTACTGCATGATAAAGTCAAGTGAGATATCAAAATTCCGTTCATCCCCATAACAACCCCCTGAATATTAACAATATAATTTGCGAAGGAAACTCGAGTTAATATGTGGTTGTTATCATTCATTTAGATGACAACTGTGTGCAACAATATCACAATCTCATAATTTCAGCACGGAACAATAATAATGACTCATCAGTCACACATTAGGAATGTGAGGTAATAAAGCAGAAGCTTGTGCAACAGGCTTTTAACTTGCTGGCTCTTTTCCAGTGATTACTGTAATCACACTACATTTGTCTGTAATGAGTAATGGAACGCATTAATTCATAATAAATTCAGTAATCACATACAGTAGTAATAAGTTACTGATTTACCAAGGTTGTGACTTAATACATTAGCCTACTCTTTGCCCTTCATTTGTTGTGGATTTAGATCAATATTTTATTTCTTTTTATCCACCTTTTCTCCCATTTTCTATTTTTCTCCCATCCCAATTTCGTATCGTCCAATTCAACCCTCCCCTGTCTCGAACGCTGTTTCATGCCTCCCACAAGCCGGCTGTAATGTGGACGTGTAAGCCATACATAGCACAAGTCCCCTCCGATACTCGAGGTAGCAGCCGTCACATCTTTTCACCTGCACAGCGCAATCTTTCAGCGTCAGGGGTCTGCGCTTTGGAGGGACGCCGCCCCCGTCGCTTCCTGATTCTACTGCGCAGGCGCACCAACTGACCTGTAGGAGTCGCTGTCCACAACGCCCGATCCCCACCCATCAGTTTCCCACCCCCTAATACTGCCAAATGTATTAGTACGAACGACCAGCCAAACTGATAGCAATGTGGAGAGCTGGGTTCGAACCACTTTAGACACTTTAACACACTTTATATTTATTGGTAAAGAGATTTGCACTGCAAATCATACCTCATTGCACCGTACCCTAAGTTGTACCTCATCCCATTTCTGCATTGTACTGTATATTGTATTGTACCTCAGTTACTTTTTTTCCCTACTCTGCATTGTATATTGTATATATGAATATTGAACACTTTTGTTTACACTTGTTCACGTACTTTTGACTTTCTATTTTATACATATTACATATTTTATCTATTTTTATCTAGCACACTCTCAGGAGCAAAACAGAAAAAAGCATTTCATATAAAATTATTCTGTATTTTTGTATGACAAATAATAAAGAAACTTGAACTTGAGAAACTTTAAACATATTGCGTGTTGTTTCAATTGTGCATCTGAGTGAGAAAGTATACATTTGAGAGAAAGAGAGACTATGTTACCTCCTGCGGCTTGTTCAAGTCTGCACATGGAAAGATAGCCTACACGTTATAGAGAGACGCATTACCCCTATTTGTGATAGATTTAAATAGATACTGAAATTATCATATCTGTATTGGCATAACCACATAAACCGAGAAATGTCCCTCTCATACTTCTTACTTTTCATTCCCATGTCTATTTCCATTTGCTATCAAACATTGAGACAGTGGCTCAGGAGGCAGAGGAGGTTGTATGGTAACCGGAAGGTTCCCGGTTCGATCCCAGCCGCTCCCGGCAGCAGGTCGATATTTCCTTGAGCAAGACAGATGAGCAGGCGCCTCCGGTGTCGTGAGTGAATGGGTGAATGTGAGGCATAAGTAGTAAAGCACTTTGGATAAAAGCGCCATATAAATGCAGTATATTTACCATAATGCTGTGCTGTGGATTCAAATAAATATTGATAAGGTTCCTTATGAGCCTTTCGAAACACCCCGCCTAGTTAAGACTGCTGCTTGTTGCAAGTGTGCACCTGGGCGAGATAGTATTATGTTAGAGAGAGAGAGATAGCGAGAGAGAGAGAGAGAGAGAGAGAGAGAGAGAGAGAGAGAGAGAGAGAGAGAGAGAGAGAGAGAGAGAGAGAGAGAGAGAGAGAGAGAGAGAGAGAGAGAGAGCGAGATAGAGAGAGCGAGATAGAGAGAGAGAGATAGAGAGAGAGAGAGAGCTAGTGTGCACCTGGGTGAGAGAGTATATGTTAGAGAGAGAGAGAAAGAGAGAGAGAGAGAGAGAGAGAGAGAGAGAGAGAGAGAGAGAGAGATATATCTAGTGTGCACCTGGGTGAGAGAGTATATGTTAGAGAGAGAGAGAGAGAGTGAGAGAAAGAGAGAGCTAGTGTGAACCTGGGTGAGAGAGTATATGTTAGCGAGAGAAAGAGAAAGAGAGTGAGAGTGAAAGAGGGAGAGAGAGATAGAGAGAATAGAGAGAGAGAGAGAGATAGAGAGAGAGAGAGAGAGAGAGAGAGAGAGAGAGAGAGAGAGAGAGAGAGAGAGAGAGAGAGAGAGAGAGAGAGAGAGAGAGAGAGAGAGAGAGAGAGAGAGAGAGAGAGAGAGAGAGACATTATCCCTTCTATTGTGATGGGTTCAATATGTAATTCCCTCTTGACATTATAAACTGGAAAAATGCCTCTATCCGTTTTTACAACTTCCTGTCATCCCCTGTCTATCTCTGCTGTCATAATGAAGTATGAACTGTGCATTAGTATCCCCTCTTTATTGACATTAAGCAAACTGGGATTGTAAAAGTAAAAGTAATGTAACAAGCAAAAGTAATTACCAGTCCACAGTTAGTAATAAAGTAACTAAAGATGATTATTATTTTTTTTAATAACGACCAACACTGGTCTCTTCATGAATCTACCATTGTAAGAACCTGCCCCGCCCCACTGTGATTGTAAATGAGTCTGGGTATTGATACAGAACATAATAAACGACTGTACAATTATGAACTCTACTCTTTGAACTGCTGCGGTCAGGCAAGCGCTACGGGAGTCTCATGGCCAGTACAGAGAGACTCAGAAGGAGCTTCTATCCCCCATCAGGATGCTCAATGTCAATGACACTATCTAACAACCCATCATCTACACTCACTGCACACACATGCACATGTACACACTCACTTTAAACAAACACTCACCTTATCACTCACTTTAGACACTTTAACACACTTTAGATGTATCTATTATTAAAGAGATTTGCACTACATTCATACATCATTTGCACCTTACCCTAAGTTTTGTACCTCATTTCATTTCTGCATTGTACCTGACTGTTACTCATTTTACTCTGTATTGTATTGTATATATATATATATATATATATATATATATATATATATATATATATATATATATATATATATATATATATATATATATGTGTATATTGGCTGAACATTCCTTTACTTACTTTTTAATACATCCTTTTACTTATTATTTTTTACTGTATGAAGCACACTCGCAGGGGCTCATACAGAAACAAGCATTTCATCATAAAGTATTCTATATTTTATTAGGATAAATAATAAACAAACTTGAAACTACAATGGCCTGTATTCATCAGGCCTCTGAAAGCAGGGGTGTAAAGTACTTCGTTACAATACTTAAGTACTGTTTTGGGGGATTTGTACTTTACTCAAGTATTATTAGGTTTGTATACTTTGTACTTTTACTCCATTACATTTCAGAGAAAAAAAACATACTTTTTACTCCTTACATTTAAAATGCAGACTTACAAAGTACAAAGTACAAATCTCACAGGTCCAACCATTTTAATTAGTATATTTTAATTGTTTATCTGGCCGAACTAACGTTAACGTTATTAATCCTGCGACTGCAGGTAAACAGCTAATCAAATCCCCATCAATGGAAAATGAACCCGCCCATACCCATGCTGATTGGTCCTTGTGCAACACTAGAAAGCGGGGATCTTTGATTAAGCACCTGCTATCAGAAGAATAGACAGTCAGATCCTCATTATGCTGTTGTTAATATTGTGATATTATTCAGGGTACTCCAGTATTCTGTCTTTAATATTGTGATATTATTCAGGGATTCCAGTATTCTGTCTTTCATCTCAGCATTGTCTATCGCATAACACATTCCATTGTGGGCAGAGTGTATGCTTGGGTTCATTCCAGCCTTGCCTAAACACCAGCTGATGATTTCAATAATTGGCTCACCTCTTCAACTAACTCACCTGGTGCAATGTAGGCCTATAGTTAAAATGAAAACTTGGCCCATGATGGAATGAGTTTGAAACCCCTGGGCCCTCATTTATCAATGTTGCGTATGCACAGATATGTGCTAAACCCGTGCGTATGACCATTTCTAAGCAAAGTGTGGGATTTATCAATTTGAACGTGAACTTGACTTTGTGCTTATGTCTACGCACAGCTCGGAGCATGCGTAGCTGACGGCCAGTGGTAGAATATCGTTACTACGGCATATGCGCTCCTCAGTTCATGCATTAGTTTCAACGCGGAAATAAGCTTTCGTGCATTACTCCCGACACTGGCGCATGTTCTGTATGAACCGTAATTCATTATAGTTCATTGTGAAATAGCGACAGTAGTGTAATTATAACGGGCTCATGTGGCTTGCTTGTTTGGCATGGGGGGAAGACGCAGAACACCTAGTGTAACTGCCGCCGTGTCATAGTGTAATTCAAGTTAAGCTTCAGTATGATGTCATAGTAGAACCCCGGTTAGAACAGGCTAGAATGTTCTGGAACGGTCTTGAGGTTTGAGGATGCCGCAGTGATGTCATAGCAGAACCTTCCAGAACTGCGCTCCACAGTGTATAAATAGAGAGAACTTACAAGGGTTCTCTCTCTCACTTCTCAACCACCATCAACCACCTAGCCCCTTTCGTGACTGTGATGCACCGAGTGAATCCACAGTCACTTGCTCCTCAATAGGAAACCAACCTAGATTTACCCTGAAGGACTGGTTCTAACCGAACCGTTCGTTATACAAGAATCACAGAGAAATGTCAAAGGTACTCACAGTTGCACGAGGGTTTCGGACAGAGATACGGGATGGTTTGAAAGCTCGGCGTTGCTAATAAACATTTTAAATATTTTTTATAAACTGGTCAACACGGCATTATTTCCGATGTTGGCTGCCTGGTGTGATCACAGCACATGCGCATCATGCACACAACGCCGGAAATAATGCAGTGTTGACCAGTTTATGAAAATAATTTAAAATGTTTATTAGCAACGCAGAGCTTTCAAACCATCCCGTATCTCTGTCCAAAACCCTCCTGCAACTGTGAGTACCTTTGAAACGTCTCTGTGATTCTTGTATAACGAACGGTTCGGTCAGAACCAGTCATTCAGGGTAAATCTAGGTTGGTTTCCTATTGAGGAGCAAGTGACTGTGGATTCACTCGGTGCATCACAGTCACGAAAGGGGTTACAGAACACCCACCTCCAAATGCGATTAAATATTGTTTCAAATAAAAAGCGACATACTATTATTTTGTGTCATGTTTCCAAATAAGATTGGCCACAACGAAATGCTTTCTACTTCAATTTGTTGGTTAGAATAGATTACCTCGCTCCGTTGAAACTTCACTGAGACTAACAGTAAAAGACAGTATTTTTTTTGTGAGCTCCGAGCACAGATGTGATAATAATAATAATAATAATAATAATAATAATAATAATAATAATAATAATAATAATAATAATAATAATAATAATAATAATAATAATAATAATAATAATAATAGAGCTTCATTTTATATAGCGCCTTTCAAGAGACCCATGCAAGGTCGCTTTACATAGATAGGGGGGGGAAATAACAATGTAATAAACATAATGGACAGATTATGTAAATATGATGATGGGATTCAAGGTCATGTTTGTATTGATCACATAGGCAGGCTACATCATACATGGCAGTGAGATTCATTGTTCTTGTATATGCTCTCGTATTATTGTTTATATAGGCTACTGTGGTATAATATAATGTCCTCATGTAAATATATTTCCCCTCCCCTGTGTCCCCCTTACCTGTGCCCCCGCCCCTCTCTGTGGAATAAGACATTCCCCTCCCCTTTCTCCCCAAACCTGTACCCCCCCCCCATCTGACCTATCAAATGGGACCACATTATAACAGAGAAAAGTGAGTATTGTGGTATAATATAATGTCCTCATGTAAATATACTCCCCTCCCCTGTGTCCCCCTTACCTGTGCCCCCCCCCCTCTCTCTGTGGAATAAGACATTCCCCTCCCCTTTCTCCCCAAACCTGTACCCCCCCCCCCCCCCAATTTGACCTATCAAATGGGACCACACACCCCCCCTTGTTGAACTATACAGGGCTCCTCCCGACCACAATCAGGGTCTTTTTACCTGGGTCATTTCAGCTGATCACCTGGGGAAAGCCCTCAGCCATTCTCTCTATGTAATCTATCTGTTTGGTTAATAAACCTTTGTTATTATCCAAACCTCGGTTGACTGAGAACATTCTTCATCAGGATATCTACAAATATCCCACAATTGGCGTCTACGAACTTGTGACGGACCTTCTTGCGTCCTACCGGCGTGCTGTATTGTTTCAGCTATACAGAGAAAAGTGAGTATAATAGATGGTCGACCAAAAATGTATGGCAAGGAATTAAAACCTTCCCGCTTTTCTCTGTGCCAGGTGAACATTACAGAATGTTATCAAATATTGAGATCATGGCTGAGTAAGAATAATGTGCATTAATATATCTGATCTGTATTGAGAATCGTTACCAGGGCGCGCGTGCACCTGGGTCCTTATCAGGCGGTTCTGAGAGGATGGGTTATATGTGCTATTCCCGAAAGTTTAGGCACAAAGGTTGAAGTGCTATTCCAGGTCGAGTTGGAGCCGACCAAAAGCTAAGGCACACAATACAGGTTGTTGGATTGCTAACCCAAGTCTAGCTGATGCAGACTAACATATAGGCAACAAGGCAAGAAACGTGGGCTTATTAGATGTGATATCCTTGAAAACGCTACTCTCTTAGAAACTATTCTGTGATTCTTTTGGCAAAGAGGCGGGAAGTTAGGACCGAGAAGCTGTTATAATCTAATTAGATTTAACAGAGTAACGTTATAATATTCATTGTTTCAACCTAAAACTAAGCTCACAATCTCTTCCATTCCTGAAAACGATGTATTTGGATTAAATTAACCAATTGATCATACAGATAGCGGGAAGATGATCACGTGATGTCCTAGTAGTACATGATTACGCGATGCCCCGGGAGTACGTGAATGTACATTAAACGGGACATCAGTCGCGGAAAGTACATTAAACGGGACATTAGTCGCGAGTTGAAGAGACCGAGAGTATGATTAAACGGTATATTCACATCTAATATATCGCTGGTAAATTTCGAAGTCAGGTTCGGTCGTTATGACTTTAATAACGATGTATAGTTATATATCAAGGGATAAATGCCTTGTCGCAGCAGATGCTGGTCGACTAAACGAACAGCGATCCAAAACAGTCAGATATACACACACGTTAACTTATATGTATTAATGTTTGTTTGTCTGTTTAAAGTCTCGTTTGTATGCGCACAATATGCCGACTGATATCGCGCCGAGCATTGAGAGACGAGTACCGTTATACAGAGAATAACATTGAGGTGCAATTCACGCGACAAACTAGGATAGTAATTTCCGGAACCAACAAAACCGGCCCACGGGAACGACCATTTGGGAAGTATAGTTTTATCGTTTCAGTTTGTTTACGTTTTCACATATGCACAGGCGCGTTCATTCGGTAACAAAACGCTGGGTTTAGGTAAATTCCAGGCTATTGAGAGCTCGCGGAACTAGTATGCAGGATTGCAAAGCGTTATTTCCGAGGCGAATGGGAACGCGTGAACGTCGCATGGACTGATGACGTCATACAAAAGTGCGATATGAAACTATCATTGGGCGAACGGTAAGGTTTAATATGCCTGAGGCCGAAGGTATATGAAATCCACGTATAATATACGACGTCAACACAACAGCTTTCCCGGTGAGTATGAAAATCATAAATATAGATGCTTTGATGATTGATTGAAAACTTTATTAACAGATTGCAGAATGGGTACAATACAGTACAGCTCAATACACACAATTGTTAAGGGGATGCAGACCAGAGAAAGACTTTCGTCTTGTTTACATCAGGGTCCCCCATTTTCAATTCATCAGGACATATATGACATATATGACATACAGATAGTCAGTACTGCTACATCTATACATTTATGACATACCAGATTTGCAAATTCAGTACTGTTTGTGATACAAAAGGAGTCAAGAAAAGAGAGTATATACATTTGACGTAGAAACTGTACATACACAACTATCATCTCAGTTACAGTAAATTACAACTATCTCAGATCACTTGAATGTTTATGTTGCTTTAATTTACACATTATAAGTCACATAAAGCTAGTTTTAAATAGGATTCTAATCAACACAACCCAGACAGTCAAAGCGTCACTAACATATTTTTGTGTTTACAGGAAGCAAGCAGACAATCAGGAGAGGCAGATGGATTTAACTCTAAATTGAATTACAAAGCAGTGTTTAAACACACCTGTATCACAAAAGACTGAAACTCCAACAATTTGCATGTCAACCGAAGATGGTGTGGAGCTGAGAGACAATCGATTGACCATTTAAAACAAATCTGCATCCAAACACCCACATGTAAATTGTGTTTACAGGAAGCAAACAGACAATCAAGAGACAGAAAGGGACTGAGTTAATCTACATTAGAACACAAAGCAGTTTGGAGCTAAAGGGAAATCAATTGTGAGACAATAGCAGACACTATTCAGGATGGACACTTGAAACCCACAGGGTATGGAACCACTTAACATGAATCAGACACGGGTGAAGAATTTGCAGTCATGAAAGGCACCATATTTCCCATACTAACAAAATAACATAACTTGCATGCTATCCCCTCCTTCTATTCTCTGCTTATAACCAATAACATGCATGATTCTTTTAACAAACTAATACATTTCCATGACTGCAAAATATCAACCACCAAAATTGAAGCACAATTATCTAAATGTACAAGGTATACACGTACATTGATCATTTAGCTGACACTTTTATCCAAAAGTGACTCACAGGGTCTGTATGACAGGACATCAAAAAGGGCACAACTCTATCAGCTGAGTAACAATGGTCATCAAAGTGTTGAGTGCTACAGTGTAGGTTAGTTTATTAGGACAAATGCATGACAATAAGGTTAGTTAGGGTTAGATGACAAAACAAATGATTGTTTTTCATGCAAAATTAACTGGCTGCCTAGATTTTATGTTTTTCCCCATGCTAAATTATGACGAGCCACACTGAGACGTGAAGAACAACCGAGAAGTCATGGCGAGGTAAGTATCTTGAAGGAGCACACCATCGTACGCGGCCTGAGGTAAGATCAAATTAAATTTGACATCACAGATTATAAAGATAAAAAATAAATGTTTCTGATTCCATGCAAAGATCGGATCCAAACGATATCAAATGCATGATGGTATTACACAATGAAATGAATTAATCCCAAAATGATTTTCTTCTTTAGCAGAAAGGCGTTGAATCATTTATGTGAGGAGGTTTTCTAAGGCAGTTTTCATCATCCTCAGATCATGAATTGGTGAGAGGACAGGACGAGTGAGACGACGCGTGACCTGAACCACGAACAACAGCAGAAGACCACGAAGGACACCGCCAAGGAGCTGCGGACACAACCAGGGCGACGACAACAACCGTGGGAGAACCACCAGCCCACACAACACAGACGTCCCCAAAGGAAGGGGAGCAGAGACAGAAAGGACGACATGCAGCCTCACCCCGGCAACCCGCGGCAGACCATCTGCAAAAGGGAACTGAAGTCCCCGACCATCAAGGTGGATTCCCATGACAAGATTGTCATCCATGTGAGAGAGAGCGTCCTACAGACAGGCCACTACACCAGCAAACCCTCGCCCCTCTGGTACCGCGATGACGGGGAGCGGGGGACCAACCACCACACAGCACGTTCAAGACCACCCTACCGCCATGTCTCTAGGCCTGATAAAGGTCAAGCGTGAGCACAGTGGCAGACATGTGATGGTGGTGGAGAACAACATAGACTCCAGGAAAAGAGTCTGCAAGGCCACTACTAGTATACTGCTACCGGTGACCCTTGACAAGGTACACAGGGAGTGGACGACAACCTCCTATAGGCCCCCTCTGAATGATGGAGGAGTGAATGTTCCCGACTGCATCGTCAAGAAGAGACATCATCAGAGCCCTGTGGACCAAGAGGCATCTGAACGCCACATTGTCCACAGTATTATGTATTTATTTAAATTTTACTGTGTTACTGTATTACATCACATTTGAATTACTTAGGTTACAAAATTGTATTGTCAGACAAGAAAGAATCAGTTGGTTTATTCTCTCATAGAAGAGGACATGTAACGTTGTTGTTTTGCACCTGTATGGTGAACAGTTGATAATATATGCACTAGAATTACATACAGAAGCGATGCATAAGACGTTTTATCTCCTCATTTATAGAGAAGAAATGGAGAAAATTGCCTGATTCTAAGTAAAGACCAACAAAACTGAGGCAATCACAAATGAAAGTGACACTCAAACTCAGGTTAAATACAACTGAATCCTAAGTAAGTTCATCAAGAATCATTATAAAATGTGCATATATATATTTTTGAACAGTTTCCCATAATCAATCATGTTAGTTTTATTAACCACCAGGTTAACGGTTGTTAAAAATGTTTTTGTACACATTAGCCTTATGTGTAAATCCTATTCCTAATAATTATGCACACAATTTTGTTTTTCACCCTGTGCACTCCACACCACACAGAGACAGTGCTCACATGTATGTAATAGTTTTATTACTATGCCTGTATGCACAACCATCACATTAGCTCCCCTGAGTCACGACATGAACGACTGAAGGTATGCCAAGATATTTGCACAGCTATAGCTTCTAATGATTATGTTAATTGTTTTTTGATATCAGAGTTGAGGACCACTCATTGATATAGGTATTTTGAGCGATAAATAAAAGAAAAGGGTGATATCTGATATCAAAATAACACAGACCGCAGTCCAGTCGATCATGTCATGAATCATGTATATAAATAATACTATTTTAAACTATTAGGCCAACCAACAGATCACATTGGCCAACATTTTCATTATTTTAATTATTTTCTATTTTATTCATTATCTGATAACCGATGGATTACATCGGTCCCCCAAACAATCCTGGTATATTATACATTAATCTCACCCACATTATAAGAAAGAAAAGTGAGTATTGTGGTATAATATAATGTCCTCATGTAAATATATTTCCCCTCCCCTGTGTCCCCCTTACCTGTGCCCCCCCCCCTCTCTGTGGAATAAGACATTCCCCTCCCCTTTCTCCCCAAACCTGTACCCCCCCCCCCCCCATCTGACCTATCAAATGGGACCACACCCCCCCCCCTTGTTACCTATATAGATCTCCTCCCGAGATCTATCGGGGTCTTCTCACCTGGGTCATTTCAGCTGATCACCTGGGGGAAGCCCTCAGCCATTCTCTCTATGTAATCTATCTGTTTGGTTAATAAACCTTTGTTATTATCCAAACCTCGGTTGACTGAGAACATTCTTCATCAGGATATCCACAAATATCCCACACTACCCAATACTGACATAAAACTAGATTGTATGCCTCTAGAAATCATATGCAGCAGGTAGAAAATTGACGGAAAATCCGTCGCGATTTGGGATACAATTGAGGAGAACTTTAATCCCTGGGTATTAATCGAACAAAACGGAAAAAGGCAGTCATATTCCAGCACGGG
>NC_140173.1:54324301-54364437 GCF_963971535.1 Notolepis coatsorum
GCAGCGCATACTTGCGGTATGTATGCTGCATACAAACACACATGTGGATGACACACACACACACACACACACAGACCCAAACACACAGCACAGACAGACAGACAGACAGACACACACACACAACACACACAGCACACTAGGGCTGTCAACGAATATTCTATATTCAAATTAATAATCGAATTGTTAAAAAAAAAAAAACATACATTCGATCGTAAAAATGTATATTCGAATTGTGTGAATTGTGCTTTATATAGAACACGGTGCATGATGGACAGGGAGAGACGTGGCAGCTCTATATATTCATGGGATATCACTGCGGCCCTTTACCTGCACCTTACAACGAATTGTCAATAGGGAGGTGTAGTCTGACGTCACTGGTTGTTCCACCCGTATAGGGATTTATCATTGGGAAAATGGATGATCGACTATTGTAACAAGTCTGCCGCATGGAAATTGAAAGGTTTCCATTTTTGCACAAAATGAGTTCCCTTCTATCACTAACGTTATTGTTGAAATAAAATTTGGCGTTTAATTTTCTTTTATGATTAATTGCGAATATTTTTATGTTGAGCTATAGATTGTGGATGAATAAGCACAGAAAGGTACACCATGCAAATGTTAATGCTTTATTTGTTTTAAACGAGACAATCTAGAAATGGGCAATGGGGAAATACATTGCGTTGGACAGAGGGTGGAACACGAAAAACGGCAATGACGTAACCACTACACCTCCCTATTGGCTGAGCAGCCTGGCATTCGTGTGACATCATGTCCGGAATCAACCAGGAAATAGCTAACGGCTAATAGTTGATGTCGTTGCTGTCGCTTCCAATTCGTGATGATGGCAGAGAGTTCACATCCCAACTCGGCTCCGGAGAGAGTGATTTGCACTGACAAGTCCTGTTTGGAAATACTTCGGATTTATGCTGAACCAGTTAGTGTTAAGTCAGCTGCGTTACATGTATATTGTTGTGTGCTAAGTGCTAACGCTAGCGTTTTGAGAGTTATATCGTCAAGAATTTAAGCGCCCTAACTTTTGCGTTCTTTATAGCACTTTATTGTAAATCATCCCTCAGGGCAAAACGACTTTGTTTAGTCACATTTCTAGGTGCCTTAATTTTATGTAAACAAAACATGAAATAAGTACTGTATATAGGCTACTGTAGGCTTACTGAACAGACATTGAATAATGAATTGACAGAAGCATCATACTGATCCCCAATGGCTTGATTACTATTTCACGTTTCATGTCAAGGAAAATATATTGTTTGATATTTATCACGCCTTTTTCGGAGGCGCGCTGCTTTGTATAAATGTCCATTCTATATACCATGAACATTAATTTGATCTTGGAAGACGGACCCTTCTGAGAGATTGAGATAATACATTATTCTATTTGTATGCTGGTGTAGGTATGTTGATATTTATTTTGTTTAAATAAATGACCTATAGCCTACTAGTTATGTCTCCCGTTGTATTGGTTTGCCCTCTTGTGGACATAATGCGCAACAATAGATATTCGAACGGTTCGAACCTGTTCACAGAATTGGCTATGGGGTGACAATAATATACTCATGAGGCATGGTTCTGTTTCGTAATGGCTCTCGCTCGCCGTCACTCTCTGCACTGTACCTCGCTTGTGCACGCGCACTGAATAAAAATTCCACAATGTACCTTTACATCCCAATATTCGTCTGACCACACCCCTATCAGCTTACCTTCATAAGCAGGTGTGTGGCCACCTACTCGCCTCCTTCTTCGCTTTCACCACAAGGAAGTGCCTGGTAGATCCCCACTTGACGAGGTTGCTAGTTGAAGAAAGTTGAGACGAGTTTACATTGTGCTTATTTTTTTCTTCTCTCATAAATATTCAAGAGAAAAATCTAAGTCATAATGTCTACTTCAGAGTCGTAGAACCACTCTTCACCAGCGGTTCTCCGTCGTGCGTTCTGGTGCGGGGCTGTTGCCGCTTTCGTGGTCGGCAGCCACGCCCGGTAGGCATTCGATGGGTAGTTTGCCTCTCTGAGGAGCCAGTGCACCGGTGCCGTCGACTCTGCGATGGCCTGGTCCTGGCTCTGGTTCCTCTGGTTCCGGGGAATCGTCCGTTGTTGAACGGCCGGTTCCGTTGGTTCCGGAGGATTTGAGACGCAAGCTTTTTGCGTCTGCTCGGTCCCGTCGCAAGACGGTGTCCTGCAGACGTGAACGGCCTGGGTTTGGGGAATTGCTGGAGACCAGCGAGGATGCGTCGGTCTCTAGTTGTCCAATGGAAACAGAGGACTACATGGTAGAGGCGGACGGGTTCTTGTTTGAAGGCCCATTAGAGACGAATATCCCACCCGTCCAGGTAACACTGGAGGGGGGTGATATGTCTCCTTGGGGCGCCTTGTTTGAGGATGTCGGGGAAACCCCTCGGCGTCTTCAGCAGGATGCCCTACTATCAGCCACATCAGACTGTGGCTCCTTAACCAGTCGCAGCCTGCTGCATGTGAGGGATGCGGGTTCGGTGGAGGAAAGTCTGCAGGGGGAACTGCAGGCTTTGTTCCCCGAGCTTATGGCGGTGGCGGCCGCTGCAAACGGCGTGCCGCTGCCGCAGCCACTGCCTGCTCCTGTCCCCGATGATTTAATAGGTCATCTCTGGCAGCGTCGCCCGGTGAGAGGGGTGGACGTTGTCTACCCATTTTTCCCCTCAATGGGGGCCTATGTTCGTCGGGGCCAGGTGGTGTCCCACATCATGGGCCTCACTCCCGCCTACGTACCAGTTACGCGGGTGGTGGGTTTGGTTGAAGGTATGAGAGAGGGTGTGCCACGGCTTGATAGGCCGATGGCCGCTCTCCTCTGTCCGGATGTGGTGTGGGAGCCGTTATGCAAGCCGGTTCTCCAAGGAAGATTGGCTAGGCGGTTGGCGTATTGGAGTGACCAGTCATTCATCGCGGGTACACAATCGCTGGCTGCTGCGTCTAACATCGCACAGCTGGCTAGATTTGTATCCGGGATAATGACGGGCGTCACGGAGCGGTCGGAGGTACAACATGATCAGCTCACCCAGGCGGCAGGAGCTGTCCTGCATCTGACCCAGGTGCAGGCCATAGCCTCTGGGAAAGTGCGTGCCCTGGCTACTCTGATCCAGCGCCACCTTTGGCTGGAGCAGGCCTGTGTGCCGGAGAAGAAGAGGTCTCCTCTTCTGACGGCCACCCTCTCCGATGCTGGACTATTCGGGAAGGCCCTGCAGCTGATGACCTCAACATGCAGAGAGATGGCAGAGGAGAGGTCCGTACTCCAACCCCATTTTCCGCCTCCCGTCGTCGCCGGTGGAGTCAGAAGGCTTCCGCGTCGTCGAGGTTCCTCCGCCGTGGCTGCCAATGCCTCCATCGCCACTGCTGGCCCATCGACGAAGGCCAGGAGGAGAGACGGTGCTGCTGCTGTAGCCGGCCCATCTACGACCGGGGGTGACGGTAGGGATCGACGAGACCAGCATCCGATTGCCTACCGTCCCTCCTGGGCTTCTCGGGGTGGCAAAGCCCGAGCGGCTCGAGGCAGCAGACGCCGCTAGACAGTGACTTTTTTCCCCATGCGGTCCCCACTGTTTACCCCTCCCCGGCCCTCTCATATTATTTGTTAATTAAATAAAAAGTCCCCTAAAGGGGGACTGTATTTTTTGGTTAAACAAACTGTGTGTTTCTTCACCAAAATATGATAAGGTTGAAAAGTGTGAATCTACATTGTTATACATTGATGGATGAGTTACGTTTGTGTTATGAGATTAAAGCAAGGTCTGCAGCATACACGCGGTTATAGAAGGGTTTCTATCTCGGCCTGACGCTCCACATGCAGGTAGAAGCTGGTTGTATGGTCTGTTGCTTACACACGAAGTAATGTTGAACTACAACACTGTTGTGTTAGTTGCAGTAATGCTCATATACACACGTTCCACGGCCTAGCCATTATGCTCTCTATCAGTGTTTTTCTATGTACAACATGGAATGCGGGTGTGGGATTCACACACGCACACGACTTGGTTTTGTTGTAAACCCTGTTCACATTCTGTGGGTAGCATGCATTGTATTAGCTTGCGCTATTCATTGGCTTCTACCAAAGGTTTTCATATGCTACAGTTGTTATTGTGTGCAGGGGGAAGGGTTTTGTGAGGGGGTGCCGAATAAACCCCTCCTTCCCACTTGATTGGTCGAATGGGTTTTCTCATCTCCTGTTGGGCCAGTCAGGGCCAAGCCGTTAAACGCCTCGGCTGGGGGGGGGGGGGGGGGGCAAGGGTTGTCCTGACTATGCTCCTATTACAAACAGGAGTTATGTGCGGGGTTTCCCCCCGTCATAGCGTACGTTACGTTGCTATGGCGATGGCTTCCGTGAGTAGATCTTTACGTAAGGTCTGTGGTGTCAAAGTGTCGGGTTAGAGCGTAGGACTTACGGGTCCGCTACGCTCGTTTTTATGTGTAACTTGAGTCAGTTGGTCACGTGACTCGCAGTTGCCATGGCTTTTTCATTCTACGATTCACGTGGGAAGGCTTTCTGGGGAATTTCGGTCTAAATCCTCTGTGGAAGGGGTGACTGGATGTAAAAATATAAACAGTTTTTACCCCCGGCTGTGTAGACTGGGATTCATACTGTTGGTGCTTCCTTCTTTTTTATTAAAAAGAGTTGGAGTTAGGAAGCACCACACCCCTCTTGTCGTTCCCCTGGGCGCCTTGGGGATTCACTGAAAGGTCTAAATAGCCTGTTCATTGATGTGGTTGTGTCCCGACGCACGTTAAGTGCTAGCTCTTGTGGTTAAAACAGCGTTTTTATAAAGCAACTGGGATGGAGGTTTTTTCCTCTTCCGACGACCTGTATTGGTTATCGACGGATTCTCGTTCATGTCTGGGGGATGATGACGGAATGGATTTAAACATATGTAGAGGGGTCTCACACCCTTGGGGTGGGCCACCAGGCGCGGTTCGCACCGACCGTCTGGGTGGCGCCTTCTTTTTATGTTTTAAGATCAACACGCCTATCTGCCCCTTCTCCTGGAGTAGGCATGTCGGCGTGGTTAGGGCACGGGACTGGTTCTGGTCACGCTGGTCCAGGTCAGTTAAACCCGTTGTCCGCCGGGGATGCAGATCTGCTGTTCTGGTACCCTGAGGGACTTGTGCTTTTTTCGGGGGGAAAAATGCCAGGTCGGTCCGGGTATCGCAGGGTTAGGCGCTATGGAGACCCTTGTTGGGTACATATTGTACTCTGCACTGTCGTAATGGCTTACGGTCATGCCAACCTGTACACGCCCGATCTCGTTCGATCTCGGCCGCTACGCTGGTTTGGTCCTGGTAAGTACTTGGTTGGGAGACCGCCTGGGAATACCAAGGGCGGTGTGCTTGGGGCTGGTTCTCCATTCTTTTCGCTCCTCTTTCACGCATGGCGAAGAGGGGGCTGTTGGGGTGGTCTTAGACCTCCTCTGGTAACTCTGTGCTTCCCGTGCCGCCGGGCCCGGTCCGAAGTACTGTTCGTTGACCCGTAGGCCTGGGATAACCCCCTTTTTGTTTTGGAGTTTTTCCTGAGGGGTTATAGGAACAACCACCGCATAGGGTAACGACATGGTGGTTGGTTCTCTGGTGTGTTGGAGCAGTGTCAACTCCCGGGTTGTCCGGTTGAGTGTGCCCCTGCACGTTCATGACGTCTGCCAATCATGTCAGCCTTCTCTGCCTCAACCCCTCTGGGTGGTTTTTTTTTTTAAAGGAGGCTTTGTCATGGTGATCAACAACGCCAGCATACGCCCCTTCCGCCGGGGCGGCTGTTTTCAGCTGACTCCTTTGGCGCCGGTCTCGTCCGCAGTGCTCCAGGTTCGGGTTACAGCCTGTTGCCTGGTTTCCCCGGTACGCTGCCTGCTTCCGTTGGTTAACCTTGAGTGTTACGGCCGTGCTGACTGCCTGTTCTGCAGGGTCAGTATGCCAGGCGGTGTGCTGTTGGGGGGAAAGGGCCCGCTCTTGGAGGGGCCTGATCCGAATACGCTGGCGATGTGGGGGGCGGTGTCACTAAGTGACCACCTGGTGGGGTCTTGATGCCTGGCGTCATTGACCTCTCCGGGCCCCCGTTTTCCAGGGGATCCAGTCCCTTTGGTGGGTCTGGGTCTTCCTTCGCGCCCCGCTGCTACGGCCTTGCCACAGGGTTGGGTTTGCTCTTGACCCCGTGATTTCTGGGGGCAGGAACGAGGTTGTTCCTTCCGTTCGTTCCCGGGTGGCATGCGGGTTGTGCGCGTGTGTAGTCGTGGGGTCAGGCCACGGTCTGCTCACCCTGTGCGTTGAGTTGCTTGAGTGCCTCTTTGCACGGTCGGGTCCGTCGCCCTCCCGGGAACCTCCAATAGGGGGGGTGCCCTCCATTAGGGGGGTTCGGGGGGGCTCGGTCCTCCCCGATCTGATGGTTGTGGGGGGCCTCAGCGGGGTATATTTGTCGGCCGATGGCTCTCGCTCGGCCTCCCTTGTGCAGAGAGTGACGCCGAGCGAGAGCCATTACGAAACAGAACGATAGGTTATAACTATAACCAAGTTCTGTGAGTAATGGTGACGCTCGGCGTCCGCCGCCGCTGCAGCCCTTGATCTCACCTTGTGGTGAAAGCTTGGGAAGGAGGCGAGTAGGTGGCCACACACCTGCTTATGAAGGTAAGCTGATAGGGGTGTGGTCAGACGAATATTGGGATGTAAAGGTACATTGTGGAATTTTTATTCAGTGCGCGTGCACAAGCGAGGTACAGTGCAGCGAGTGACGCCGAGCGTCACCATTACTCACAGAACTTGGTTATAGTTATAACCTATCGTTCTGTTTGTCTTGAGCCCTTAATCGGCGTGGTTTATTATTAACATTGGTTCATAGTACAGCAGCACATGAGGTCTCCTCTCCGTGAGAGGTAGATGGGGAAGAGACAGAAGGGGGAGTCGGCATCAGCTTTTATACTCTACCTGGCGGTAACATTAAAAGCTCCGCCTATAGCGCCCTCCAGTGGAAACAGTTATGTACAGTTAGACAGTTACTTGCAATCCTACATATAACCTCTAACTTTAACAGAACCTACCGGTATGTGTTTTTTTAGAAGGAATATTCTATAGCAGGGGTGTAAGAAGTACCCAGAAATTATACTTAAGTGAAAGTATGGGTACCGTCTCAAAAACGTACTCAAGTAAAAGTCAGAGTATCTGGCTAAAAACACACTTGAGTAAAAGTAAAAAAGTTTCTACTTTAAAATGTACTTAAGTACTAAAAAGTTAAAGTAAAAACTTTGTTTCTGACTGTCTATTCTTCTGATAGCAGGTGTTTAAAAATCCCTGCTTTCTAGTCTTGCACAAGGACCAATCAGCATGGGTATGGGCGGGTTAATTTTCCATTGATGGGGATTTGATTGGCTGTTTTTAAATAAAGTACGACCGCAGGATTAATAGCATTAATGTTAGTTCGGCCAGATAAACAAATATACTAATTAAAATAGTTGGACCTGCGAGATTTGTACTTTGTAGGTCTGCATTTTAAATGTAAGGAGTAAAAAGTATATATTTTTTCTCTGATTCCAATTGAGTAAAAGTACAAGTATACAAACCTAATAATACTAGAGTAAAGTACAAATCCCCAAAAACAGTACTTAAGTATTGTAACAAAGTACAATTACTCAAGTACTTTACACCCCTGTTTGAATGTAATTTTTGGCCAATTTTGACAGCCCTACAGCACACACACACTCTTTCCAAGCACACGCATGATCCCCGAGCGTTCCATGAGCTCCAGGCTTTTCCAGCACAAGATGAGACGAGGAGCTGACATAGTGGTGGTGGTGGGCTGGTCAGGGACAGAGACAGAGTGGGAGTGCTAGAAGCTTTCAGCTGCACACTGAGGGTTAAATGGCAGCTTTCTTGGCACCAGGTTATCGTCATTTTTCATACGAGGGCCGTCCTTCAGTATCTGGATCTGGAGTTGTGGATCGTTCACACACAGTGTGCCCTATGGGCCGTGAGTGATACCGGTAAACACAGGGCCAAGGAGCACATCTGCCTCCACAGCACGGCCAAGATCATTCTTTTTTCATTTTCTATGTAAAAATGGGGTAAGAGTGGCGAGATTCCATTTTACACATGGCGTCTGGTGGAAAGTGGTTCATGTAGTGATGCAGTAATGGTTCAAATACAGTTATCATCTCCTCTCTTCCTCTCCTCTACTCTGTTTTATTTATCCTCTCCTCTCCTCTCCTCTCCTCTCCTCTCCTCTCCTCTCCTCTCCTCTCCTCTCCTCTCCTCTCCTCTCCTCTGTTTTATTTATCTTCTCCACTCCTTTCCTCTCCTCTCCTCCCATCTCCTCCTCTCTCCTCTCCTCTCCTCTCCTTTCCTTTCCTTTCCTTTCCTCTCCTCTCCTGTTTTATTTATCCTATCCTCCGTTTTATTTCCCCTCTCATCTGTTTTATTTCTCCTCTACTCTCTTCTATTACACTGAAGTGAACATCATATTGATGCTGCTCTGAATGAGCACATGCTGTACTTTATTTATAGACGTGTGCAGGTAACCGAGGGGGGGAATTCAGTTCAGTAGATGAGTTTATTCAAGCTATGCTTTAGGCCAAGTATGTGTGAATATATGTTAGTATGTGTGAACATCATGGAACAACAACATGGAACCGAGTCTCTTGGCGTCGATAGTGTATTATGTCATCAGCATGAACTGCTTGACGCAGCTTCAATTAATCAATAGAAATGGATGCCTGTTTGAACTTTTCAACCTCAATACATTTAATTGCATTATGGTTGCTCTCAAAATCACCTCCCCCATCTTTATCAATGTGTTCTCAATAGAGTTGTACATTGATGCCAGAGATACATTGATGTGATGTCAGAGATACATGGATGTGATGTCAGAGATACGTGGATGTGATGTCAGAGATACATTGATGTGATGTCAGAGATATGTGGATGTGATGTCAGAGATACTGTACATTGATGTGATGTCAGAGATACATTGATGCGATGTCAGAGATACATTGATGTGATGTCAGAGATAAATTGAGAAAAATACGAGAAAAAAACAATATATAACCGATAATACAGACCCTCATCTGCACCTTTGTTTACACTGTTTATTTTTGTCCTACTGTAGGTCACCAGAACATACTGTACTGTCCTACTGTAGGTCACCAAAACATACTGTACTTACCTCTAGGCTACAGACCAAAACATACTGTACTGTCCTATGTCACAGTGAAAAACACAGTGGAGTGCTGACATTCAGTGGTAGACTGTCTGGACAGGCAGGGGCAAGAAGGTGTTGATGTGGCGGCTGTGGCACATGTCTGCATCTCTCTTAGCCTGGAGGGCCGGCTTTGGGCTCTAAGACGCAGGGATTAGCCACCCAACCCGGCTCTTTTTAATCTTCCATTCCCGAGTTTATTTTGTGTTCTGTTTTGTTTTGACTCCTATCCCTTCATAATACCCTGGAAGCCCCATTAGGGAGCGGGCCGTCTAGCGTTTCCAAAATAACCCCCCCTCCTTCATGTGCAGGCCCAGTTGGCGGCGTGCCCGTCTGCGGTGGGCTGCTCCCAGTACAGGCCACTTCAAATGAGCTTAGTGCTGATCTGCTAAGCAAGAACCTGGATCCATTGTTTGCTGAACCAAGAGGCTGGAACGGGCGTCTTTCAACTGGGTTTGTACCTGAGGACCCTCAGAGCGTGGGGCCTGGTACCCCCCGGTTCAATTGGGTCTCTCTCCACATCAAGGCAGATGAAGGTGGGGGGCAAAGAAAATCAAGGCCACATCCTGATTCAGGGAAAGCAAGAGCAGTCTTTCCTTTTTCTAAAAAAAAAAAGAAGCCTTTCTGTTGTCGCAGCTACAAGGAGAGGCTAAATGGACTGTGGCTAAGATAATGTAATGATTGGGCTCATCCTACAAGGCCAGTCAATCATACAGCCCCCCTCTGTTTTCACGGTAGGCCTGCCCAACGCAAAGCAGCTGTGCAAATACATTAAGACAGGATTTAGCCGGCTCACCAGTGAAAACAGAAACTCTGTTTCTTTATAAATATATGAATTATTGGATAAATAAATGAAAGAGATAGAGCCTAAACCAAATACGTCTTTGGAATGTGCCTGGAACGAACAACAGGGAGTGGGGAGCGTCTGTGGATGAAAGGAGGGAACGCGGGAGCGTAACACGTTTTGTTTCTCCTACTGAGGCTTGTGAGGCTCAGTGCAGATCAGTAGCCAGCCCGCTCCTCCAGGCAGCCCCAGGCCGGCCCAGAGTGTTCTCCCACCAAACCCCCACAGCTCCCGGTCACCGCAATCCAGTTCCACCGCGGTGCGATCGCTTACGCTGGCAAGAAAGTGGGCAGGGACCGCTGCCAGCAGCCGGAGAACTAATGGCGGCAGGACTGGGGAAGTGTGTCTGACTCTTACCACCTAAACTGCACGGACTGTATGCTTGTATGCCGTGACAAATAAAACTCTTGACTTGACTTGACTACAACGTATAAAGTATGACATGCCAGTATATATCATGCCAGTTAGGGTACCTTATGTATACTGCACCTGTGTATACTGTATACTTTACTTACTCATAGTATATTCATAGGTTATTGACCATATTTATTGTAACATAATATAACTGATAGGGCATACAGACCCTCATTTGCACCTGTATTACACCTGTATTCTTATAGCTTATTGTTACACTGCTCATTTCTATCTTTACTAGAATTGTATTGCCTATATGTATGTCTTCTACTATTACCATTCTCATATCTGTACCTCCCCCATGCTGCCTGAATTTCCCCAAGGGGATCAATAAAGGAATATCTTATCTTATTTTGTATTATAATCCAATGAAATGGCATTATTTGAGTGCATCGACACTACAATGCCATCCTCTGGCGGCGGATATACTACTGTGGTTAAGAAAACCATCAGTCTCTGCCAAGTCCTTGGTTACCACTTGAGAGAAAACACATTATTCTAACTGCTTCAGTCATTCGACTTCACAATCCCTTCTATTTGCTAACCTAGAGGTGTCTGTCACACCCCCGGTGACTCATCAAGCAAACAGAATATTGTCACAATCATCCATAGCGAGATGGGCTCCCTCATCTATCTCCTCCGACCCGCTGGGGCGAGTGCGCCCATTGATTGGCCTCTGATGAGGCTGTGGGGCTATTAGTTGACGGTGGGAATCTGATTTGTGGTTGTTTGGTGTGCCGCTGATTTGTTTACCCTCTGCGGTTCGGACGGATCCATATGTCATGTGGACCAGATTGGAGTGTACAAAACAGCACAGGCTGCGGGGGCCAGTATGGTGCATGAGTGATCTGGCGCTGCCTGCTGTGGAATACACAGGCATTAACTGTGTTTATGTAAGACGCAGTATTCCGGGTGGTGGCGCGTATCCTGGTTAAGATAGGTCGGGATGAGGTGTTTCATTTGATATATAATCCAATATCATATCTCTATTACTGTGTGGACATCCAACACTAGCCCACCCATTCTACATTCATTTCACACACATCCACATGCACACACTCACTTTAAACATTCACCTTTAACATTCACTTTAGACACTTTTTAACTACACCATATTCTATCTATTTATTACTAAAAATATGTGCACTACATCTCTACCTCATTTGTGCATTTTGTACTTTAGTTTTGTATATTGTATATAGTATTTTGTATAGTGTTGGGTCTTTATTATTTTTTTCCCTGTATGAAGCACAATCTCAGGGGGCTCATACAGAACCAAGCATTTCACTGTAATGTACGGGTACCTTATGTGACAAATAAAACCAAAGTTGATCTTGAACATGTACTGTAAGTGCACACAGGGCTGCCTCAGGGGGTGTGCGAGCAGTGCGGTCGCACAGGGCCTCGTGGGAAGGGGGGCCTCGCAAAAAAATAAAAATATATATATATATATATATTTATATATATTTGTTTATTTTTATTTAATTTTTTTGCGAGGCCCCCCTTCCCGCGAGGCCCTTTTTCATCACATACCTAAAATCTAGTTTTGCTTATATGCTTATATATTTCACATTAGACACGTTTGTAGAATGTGTCTGACTTGTTCCGGGCTCTGCGGCTCTGCAGATATACTATTGGAGCTCTGTGGCTCTGCATACTCTATTGGAGCTCTGCGGCTCTGCATCAGATATACTATTGGTTTCAATGAGGGGAGGGGTTACAGGTAAGGTAGTCGGCCGGCGTGCGTCTGTCTGACTATTTCCACGGGAGCGCGTGCAGCATTGGAGGTTATGCCAAGACGAAAAGGACGGTCGTTCGGCAGATGGACTGAAGATGAAAGTTGTTGCATGTTAGAAAGTTCAGTCAGGCTAGCCATGTCGGCTTAGCTAAAGGCAGGGACAGCTAGTTAGCTTTAGCTACGGTATCGAGTGCTAACGTGTGGTTCAGTCGGGCTAGCCATGTCGGCTAGTAGCTTAGCTAAAGGCTAACTAGCATTAGCTAACCTAGAGTGAGCGAGTGCAGCATTGGAGGTTATGCCAAGATGAAGAGGACGGTCGTTCGGCAGATGAACTTCGTCAACTCCACGGTTGTCTCCTTCCTCTTGGACGTTTGGTGAGTTTTTAATGCACTCTATTCTATTCCCACCGTGGAGATAAGTGTGTATACGTTTTTTATTTTTTACCTTTATGGGGGAGGGGCCTTGCGTTTAAATCCCGCACAGGGCCTCGCATTTCTCCCAGGCGGCCCTGAGTGCACAAATTGAGTATCGCAGTGGAAATAGAAGTTATAGACTACAAAAGAAACCAGACGTTAAAGGGGATGTGTATGTGCCTTAGGAAAGCCACAGCTGTGATTGGATGAGGTGTGTATGTGCCTTAGGAAAGCAACAGCTGTGATTGGATGAGGTTTGTACGTGCTTTAGGAAAGCAACAGCTGTGATTGGATGAGGTCTGTACGTGCTTTAGGAAAGCAACAGCTGTGATTGGAGGGTCAAGAAAAGAGATCGGGGATTGAATCCAGCTGTCAACTGTAACTCCGGCTTGGTCAGTCGTCCCTATTAACACAATTGGCAGTGTTAGCGGGTGGGAAGCCGGTGGGGTGTGTGTCCTGGTCATTGTAAACTGTGACTCCTACTGGTCGCTCGGGGCGCCTGTTCAGCAGGGAGGGGATCTGGGGGAGATAGCGTGAACCTCCGCATGCGTTACGTTCCCCCAGTGAAACTCCTCACTGTCAGGTGAAAAGAAGCGGCTGGCGACTCCACATGTATCGGAGGAGGCATGTGATAGTCTACATAGGTGTCAAACTCACGGCCCGCGGGCCAAATCCGGCCCGCCACGTCATTTGATGTGGCCCCCCAAGAGCTAAAAAAAAAAAAAAAAAAAAAAAGGGTTTTTTTTTTACATTAATATTGGGTTAAAAAATAGCAGTGTTAAAATAATTGTGGGTTAATGCGTTAATAAAGCTTTAACTTTGACAGCCTTAGTTATTACACATTCTTACACATACATGTATGTTGAACATCTGAGGTAACAAAGGAAAAAAGCCAAAAGCACTTACTCCTCAGACATTCTTTGACAATTTTACAGCCCAAAATACAAAAAAGATCCAGGCGGAATAGGTAACAAAGGGTTGAAGAAATATTGTCTGAACTGTCAGATGCAAACTGGCTGTGTGACATAACCGAGCATCTCGCTCAATTGAATAAGAAGCTGTAGGGACGCAAACAAGTCCCACCCAAAACTTGACCAATATAGTTGTGAACTGAGACAACCCTTATTTTGTTATTTTTGAGTACAGTTACAGTTGTGTGTTCATGCAGACACATAATAGCAATTTCATTATGAATTGAAAATGGGGGACCCTGATGTAAACAAGTTGAAAGTCTTTCTCTGGTCTGCATCCCCTTAACAATTGTGTGTATTGAGCTGTACTGTACTGTACCCATTCTGCAATCTGTTAATTAAAGTTAATTAAACTATCTTCCATTAGTTGGATGTATGGCCTCTGCAAGGTTGTGTGCAGCCATTTGTTTTTGTAACATCTGCTACATCTGTCCCACGTGTTCTTTGCAGCTCACAGTTGTTAGTTCTGCCCCTCTTGACTGTGACAAAAAGGTTTTGAACAAACTTAATATCATAGCTTGTATTTGATGATATTCTTCTTTGTTATTTACTTGAATGGTTTGATCATTGATTGGTGGAGTAATATGGGGTTCTGATAAACTAAAATTATTTGTTAAAATAACATAAGCTAACATATATTTTTACATTTATGCAAATGAATATGCAATATGTATAACTTGAATAAGTAATAAATACAGAAACACCATGTTTAACAATATGTAAATGTATAGCTACATTTATTTTACATTACGGTCTTTGGCCCTTTGAGGGCAACCATAATGCTGATGTGGCCCTCTGTGAAAATGAGTTTGACACCCCTGGTCTACACCGACAGTGGCTCGGGGGGTAGAGCAGTCGTCTGGCAATCCGGAGGTTCCCGGTTCGATTCCTGCTCCTCCCGGGCAGCGTGTCGATGCGTCCTTGAGCAAGACACTTAACCCCTAATTGCTCCCGATGAGCAGGTTGGCACCTTGCATGGTTGCCTCCGCCGTCGGTGTGTGATTGTGTGAGTGAATGTGTGAGTGAATGGGTAAAAAAATTTGAGTAGCAAATTGTAAAGCGCTTTGGATAAAAGCGCTATATAAAAAAGCAGCCATTAACATTTACCCTCCCCAGACCGACAGTGGGGCAATGCGCGCAACGACCAGGAAGGGAATTGGCATAACAACAAAATTGGGGATGGGTGAGAAATACTCGAGGGACACAGAGGTTTCCCTCATTTACTGTACAGTGAACGTGGAGTAAACAATTAAAAGAGATAGAATAACACACAGATAAAACAAGGTAATCAGCACGATAATCAAAGCTCTAAATTGTCCAAAGTTTGGTATCTAACTTGAAATGAGACCTTAAACAGGATATGTAGCATCTGGACCTCAACCACACTCACTGTCTCATGTGAAGCTAGGATCACTAAGCTCAGTGCTTAACCGTGAGCGCCTCACTTCCACCACAAACACCAGGCCAGACACCTTAAATGACCAGCGCATTAATCTACGTCATGGATCACAAACCCCCAAATCAATTGCCCAAGTCATTAAAAAGAAAGAGAGGCCGCAGTTTTAACAGATGCTTCTCGTTTGTTGTTCTTCTTCTTCTCTCCACCCCCTACTGTAGTGAGTGTGTGCTTAGTTGTGCCCTCGCATGTCAGTCAAAAGTTCAAAAGGCAATGTCAGCAGGCGCGGGAAGACTGTTCCAGCTATCGCATGCAACACTGGAGTTAGTGAACGCGCTGTAGCCTTCGATAAGAGAGTCCGGTCACCCTGGGAAATAACGCTCAGCCGCTTCACAGTGCGCTGGTGCAACACAGAAGCTGATCCAGCCACATACATATATAGGCCTACTGTACCCACTATGTGTGCATGTTCACACGGAGGTTCAAGTGGTCCTTTCTGCCTTGTACAGTATGTCCATTCTTTCAGTGTGGTTTTCAAGTAGCGCTGGTCTTTACTTCCTCTGCACACTTGCGTTCATCATTTACAGATGACCGTTATTCATGTACTCTGTTGAGCGTTCATGTTGGGCGTTTTCTCACTGGAGGTGTTTCAATGGTGAATTGTTATTTGTGGACCAATGAAGCAACACAACAACCGTTTGCCGATACTGCTGGTATTATATGGTATTATTCACAAGCAACACCAGTTTTGTCAGTTGTACTAAATGCTTTCCTTTGATAAAAAGAAAACACCACTGCTTTGTCACAATAAAAAATAAAAGGTTTTCAAAACTGTATTTTAAATGAAAGTTGCTAAATAATTTTCTTCTACCTTTTGTCAATTCCCTCACGGAGGGCATAACTATTCACTATCCTGGACAAACCGTGAGGCAGATAATTGATTTCTCAGAAGTAGGAAAGAAAATAGCAAACATTAGTTTCTCCTCTTGTATCGAGATGGAGGTGAGGGTTGTACTGTGCATTGTATCCAGCAACTGGATACCATACATTTTCGTACTCATACCAAAATAGTCGTACAACACACATGTTACCCCCCACTTCTCTTCGATCTGTATATGAACGGTTTCCTCCAGTCTCTCCTCCTGACCGAATCGCCAGCCGTCTACTTTAACCTCCAGTCTCTCCTCCTGACCGAATCGCCAGCCGTCTACTTTAACCTTCAGTCTCACCTCCTGACCGAATCGCCAGTCGTCTACTCACCACAGTTTTCAAGCCGTGCTCCTTCACCAGCTGGAGGGAGTTCTGGTAGCAGGAAGTGAGGTCGTCGGTCTCCGTCTGGCCCACATGGCCTCTGGCCACAGGGCCCACAGTGTGAATCACATCTGGTGGAAGGAGAAGACATGCACAGGTCATTCCATCCACTCATAAAGTAGAAGTAGAAGATTAAAAGAGGACCTCATTGTCCATTTACACAAGGCAATTGAAATTGGACTGCATAGCCCTCCTAGATACATACATACACTGTACACATAGCACGCTAATAGAAATGATGGATCTCTGCACATAGTGGTCTGAACACCTGAGTTACAGGTGGAGGCGTGCTGTTGAATGAGCATGACTTCTCTCTGACTGCACGCTACATGATGGAGCTACAGGTGGAGGCGTGCTGCTGACTTCTGACTGACTTCTGACTTCTCTCTGAGTGCCATTGTAGTTTCAATTCATAAACACCACAGTAAGTAAGCAAGGGTCAGAAGCTTATTTCCTGGTTCTGTGTGTATCCACTTTGATGTGCAAGTAGTATACCCACCTGGACACCCCCCCCCTACCTCTGTTGCTATGGACATGGACATAAACTGTGATATTGTGGTCTTGTAATTATGTATTTACTATTTATGTATTTAACTGCATGTAGTATGTATTGTAAGTGATGTTATATGTTCTATGTTGGAACAATGCTGTAACTGCACTGAGAACAAATTCCACCAGCCTGGCTGGTCAGAATCTAATCGAATCTGGACACAACACTCCAGAGTGAGAGGTTTTTAGAAAATGTTTATAGGAATGTTGACAGATATTCGTCCACTCTCCTTAGGTGATTTATGTGACATATCCAATATGTTTTCCACCACATGTATGCTCCTGAACCATAATGGAACACCTTAAAAGAACAAGGACACAGTGTCATGGATGCACAGCGTTTCACACAAATCGCATTTCCTGTGAGCCGCCACCAAGAGCAGAGCGGACAACCGTGAGTGAGTTACTGCGTGAGTGAGTTAGTGGCATCGCCTATCATAGAGATGCTGCTATGCATTTAAAAACTCACCCTTTAACCCAGGTTTATATGCAGGACTTGTAATTACCATATAAGACCACCTACAAGCATCCTGCTGGATTACTCATTAAGGCGTTCCATGTGGGCTAGTCCACTGCAGGAGCTTACCCCCAATTGATCTCATTTTACAGAGTACCATGCAGAAAGGCATATGGTTCCATGGTTTAAAGCAATACCAGAAACATCAACCCTCCCGGTGTCATGGCAGAGACACAAACACTAGCCCACTGATCCGGTAATTGACCTATCTCAAACCCCCGCCCTCTTTTCTTGATCCTCCAATCACGTATGTTGCTTCCCTCGAGACGAAGTTTGACATTACAGGTCAATTCACAAATCCTTTTTCTAGTTGCTTTGTTGGCAGCTATCTTCGTATTTCAGCTATGGAAAAGTACTATCAAAGGGCACTAAAAGTACCTCATGTACTGCACTTATCAATTTTGGACTATGGTGATTTATAGGCTTGCTGCGGCTTCAACTCTTAAACAGCTGGACTCTGTCTATCATTCTGCCCTCAGATGCATTACTAGTGACAGATATGACACCCACCACTGGGTCCTTTATGCAAAGGTTGGATGGCCTTCTCTGGTTGAAAGGCATAACTATCTATATTTGTTTATTTTTAATTTACAGCTTTTTCCTTTGATGCTTCCTTTGAACAGCCCTCCAACTGACTCTGAAGCTGAAGGTTCTTCCTTCTTTTGCTGCATTTAAAAGTATGATCTCCAACACACAGTGTGTCGACTTATAACTGTCTTAGCTGATTCTTTATTGTTTTTTTCTTATTGATCGTGCCTATATGTATGACACTACTATGTCTTGCTTTGTAAGCTCGTCGTCGCTGTAAATGAGGGTAACCTCAGTGTCTTACGAGTTGAAATAAAGGTTTGAAATTAAATGGCCTACTTTACCTATTTATTTCTATTCTAAAAGGGACTTTACACACCTCTACGTTTTAAAGGTAACATTATTCGTTTTTACCCCACTGTATTTATCTGACATCTGCGGTTACTAGTTCATTTTAAGAAGAAAAACAATACAAAATGTGACAAGCTCAGGAAAATGTCCAGGTTTGCACAGGAGCAGCAGCCTCACAGTGAGCCAAGTCAAGTGCTCCTTCATTGATCCCCTTGGGGAGGTTCAGGGGGGAGAGTCATTAAGTGGACCACCAAACCATTCAGCTTAACCTTCAGACGCCAAACACGTCAAGGACGAGGAATTGAAATGTGAAAAGCAATGAAATGTGAACTCCTCAATGTGTACTTTGTCTTACATTTAGCCAACATGGTAAATTATTCTATTATTATTTCTAGGGAGGGAGCTACCATAGAATAAGCTGTCTCAGGAGTAGAATGCTGAATGGAAAACTGTTATCGTAGTACTATTCCTACATTATTGGAATGGAATTTCGTTACCTATTGAAAGATATCGGTGTTTTTCAATGTATGTGATGTATAGATTGGGGGGAGATGACACCATCTAATGGTGCTAGGTCAGAGAGGTAGCTGTGCATGGTGACGGTTTGAACGGTGGAGGAAGCGGTTTAGAGGCAGGAGGCAGGCAGTGTTAGCAGTGAGCAGAATGTTTGCATTCCATCAGAACATCAACAGCTGATAAGAACAGCAGCAGGCACAGGAGCGAGGGAGAGCGTTTGACATTAATGAAACAGACGTTTAAAATGTGTGTTTAAAGGTTAGAGCAGTTGTCATGACAGCGCGTCACATAGCGACCGAAGGGCCTGTCGTTGCTATGGCGAGCATATAGAAAAGTAAGTTTTCTTCCGGGTAAGGGCAGACCAAAGAAACAAATCCCACAGGAGAGAAGAAACCATCAGAGACTCTCATCCCTCTCACCATCGCCGTTGGGGGGGGGGGAATGCTACATCATCATTAGCTTCGGCTAACGGGAGAAGGGTTCTGGCTAACGACAAGGCCTGAGCCACTATTGAACTGAACAGCAGAAGAGACGATAGACGATAGTAAGGACAATACAATCTGATAACATCTGAGCTGAGGCTTCTGTTTATGTAATAAACAACGCTCTTTCAAGAAAGGTATTACGCTGTCAAGGGTCGAATTCTTAAGAAGGTGGTGAATTATTATGGTTACGGAGGTGCATTAAAGGGGAATGCTTAGGATTGTATCAGCCAGTATGTGAAGACGTCCAAGAAATAAACACAACGCAGGGTCAGTGGATGGAGAGATGATAACACAAGCCAAACAGATGAAGACGTGATACGGGCTGATTGATCAGAATCCAACACTATGGAATGTGTTCTAGTGACTGGCTAGTCCTTAAGGTCCCCAGCTCATGGAAAGAACTCCAACAGTCCTTAAAGCTTGAGATTCTCCACTCTGTTGCAGAGTTTAAAACCTTGATCTCCAACCTTTGTCAATCAAGGTGTACATAGTTTATTGTTATCCTTACTTGTCTTATTGTTATGATTTTATATGCCTTTTTTTCCTTAACTGTACTGTATGTACACTCGACATGACTGTAAATGAGGGAAACCTTTGGAGTTTAAATAAAGGTTTGATACGTATCTGGGTGTTTCTACTGTACCCTCACATAAGAAGTTATATAGTTCTTTACTGCTGGTAAGACCAAGGCGCCATTTTCAGAGGGGGGGATTCTCTACATCTGCTTCCCACGTCCCCATCTCTGGGCATTCCTTTTCATGACCCACCCCCACGAACGTGACAGTGGCTCACTCGCTCCTTGAAGCTGGCGTTCTACAAGATGAAAAGGCTTTGAAGGTGGCACGGCGGCTGATGATGAAAAAGGGGTCAGCTAACCATTGCATCATATTTTAGAAGGCAGCATGAAACACAGAAGAAAGCCCAGAAGTGACGGACGTGAGTGAAAGTTTGAAGGGAGGAACTTCAGCCCGCGTCGCCGCCACACTGACACCAGCGGTGGAAGACGTACGCAGTTCCTTTCTACTTAAGTAGAAGTAGAAATACCCAGATAAAATGACACCCTGGTAAATATCCTCCTTCAAAATTCTAAGTAAAGTAGAGACGTTTTTCTTTTTATATTGAATCTACTTGAGTATCAAAAGGAGTAGGCATTCTACACGTTTGTGTATTCTAGTGCAGGGACGCGTTCAAACCTCCACCTATTGACCTCTATAGGTTATATGTTAAAGTGGTATGTGGTTCAGTTTTGCTGCTCCGATTACGTCCTCTTGAAGTTGCCGCGCAAAATCTTTTTCTTCAAAGTAGCTACTTACCGATGGGTTCAGATAAATGTAGTGGAGTAAAAAGTCCAATATTTCCTTTAAAATGTCTCCGTCAATGGAATTACGATGAAAATCCCCAGTAAACTAAACAACAAGGATCAGTAAACATGTCAATCACACCTAAAACGCATGGAAACCATTCAGAAGAGGGAGGTGATAGAAAAGAACATTGATGTATAGTATACACAGTATATAATGTTTTATGTCCTACATAAAAAATAAGAAATTAAACGCACAAAAATCACACCCTGGGTAAGACCTTGCTGATGTCTGCCATGCTGAACAGCCTGAGAATATAAATAACCTGCCCCTCAGCCTCCACTACAGTATAAAGAACCTGCCCCTCAGTCTCCACTACAGTATAAAGAACCTGCCCCTCAGTCTCCACTACAGTATAAAGAACCTGCCCCTCAGTCTCTAGTCTCCACTACAGTATAAAGAACCTGCCCCTCAGTCTCTAGTCTCCACTACAGTATAAAGAACCTGCCCCTCAGTCTCCACTACAGTATAAAGAACCTGCCCCTCAGTCTCTAGTCTCCACTACAGTATAAAGAATCTGCCCCTCAGTCTCTAGTCTCCACTACAGTATAAATAACCTGCCCCTCAGTCTCTAGTCTCCACTACAGTATAAGGCACCTGCCCCTCAGTCTCTAGTCTCCACTACAGTATAAAGAACATGCCCCTCAGTCTCTAGTCTCCACTACAGTATAAAGAACCTGCCCCTCAGTCTCTAGTCTCCACTACAGTATAAAGAACCTGCCCCTCAGTCTCTAGTCTCCACTACAGTATAAAGAACCTGCCCCTCAGTCTCTAGTCTCCACTACAGTATAAAGAACCTGCCCTCAGTCTCTAGTCTCCACTACAGTATAAAGAACCTGCCCCTCAGTCTCTAGTCTCCACTACAGTATAAAGAACCTGCCCCTCAGTCTCTAGTCTCCACTACAGTATAAAGAACCTGCCCCTCAGTCTCTAGTCTCCACTACAGTATAAAGAACCTGCCCCTCAGTCTCCACTACATTATAAAGAACCTGCCCTCAGTCTCTAGTCTCCACTACAGTATAAATAACCTGCCCCTCAGTCTCCACTACAGTATAAAGAACCTGCCCCTCAGTCTCTAGTCTCCACTACAGTATAAAGAACCTGCCCCTCAGTCTCTAGTCTCCACTACAGTATAAATAACCTGCCCCTCAGTCTCTAGTCTCCACTACAGTATAAAGAACCTGCCCCTCAGTCTCTAGTCTCCACTACAGTATAAAGAACCTGCCCCTCAGTCTCTAGTCTCCACTACAGTATAAAGAACCTGCCCCTCAGTCTCTAGTCTCCACTACAGTATAAAGAACCTGCCCCTCAGTCTCTAGTCTCCACTACAGTATAAAGAACCTGCCCTCAGTCTCTAGTCTCCACTACAGTATAAAGAACCTGCCCCTCAGTCTCTAGTCTCCACTACAGTATAAAGAACCTGCCCCTCAGTCTCTAGTCTCCACTACAGTATAAAGAACCTGCCCCTCAGTCTCTAGTCTCCACTACAGTATAAAGAACCTGCCCCTCAGTCTCTAGTCTCCACTACAGTATAAAGAACCTGCCCCTCAGTCTCTAGTCTCCACTACAGTATAAAGAACCTGCCCCTCAGTCTCTAGTCTCCACTACAGTATAAAGAACCTGCCCCTCAGTCTCCACTACATTATAAAGAACCTGCCCCTCAGTCTCTAGTCTCCACTACAGTATAAAGAACCTGCCCCTCAGTCTCTAGTCTCCACTACAGTATAAAGAACCTGCCCCTCAGTCTCTAGTCTCCACTACAGTATAAAGAACCTGCCCCTCAGTCTCTAGTCTCCACTACAGTATAAAGAACCTGCCCCTCAGTCTCTAGTCTCCACTACAGTATAAAGAACCTGCCCCTCAGTCTCTAGTCTCCACTACAGTATAAAGAACCTGCCCCTCAGTCTCTAGTCTCCACTACAGTATAAAGAACCTGCCCCTCAGTCTCTAGTCTCCACTACAGTATAAAGAACCTGCCCCTCAGTCTCTAGTCTCCACTACAGTATAAAGAACCTGCCCTCAGTCTCTAGTCTCCACTACAGTATAAAGAACCTGCCCTCAGTCTCTAGTCTCCACTACAGTATAAAGAACCTGCCCCTCAGTCTCTAGTCTCCACTACAGTATAAAGAACCTGCCCCTCAGTCTCCACTACAGTATAAAGAACCTGCCCTCAGTCTCTAGTCTCCACTACAGTATAAAGAACCTGCCCCTCAGTCTCTAGTCTCCACTACAGTATAAAGAACCTGCCCCTCAGTCTCTAGTCTCCACTACAGTATAAAGAACCTGCCCCTCAGTCTCCACTACAGTATAAAGAACCTGCCCTCAGTCTCTAGTCTGCACTACAGTATAAAGAACCTGCCCCTCAGTCTCCACTACAGTATAAATAACCTGCCCTCAGTCTCTAGTCTGCACTACAGTATAAAGAACCTGCCCTCAGTCTCTAGTCTCCACTACAGTATAAAGAACCTGCCCCTCAGTCTCTAGTCTCCACTACAGTATAAAGAACCTGCCCCTCAGTCTCTAGTCTCCACTACAGTATAAAGAACCTGCCCCTCAGTCTCTAGTCTCCACTACAGTATAAAGAACATGCCCCTCAGTCTCTAGTCTCCACTACAGTATAAAGAACCTGCCCCTCAGTCTCTAGTCTCCACTACAGTATAAAGAACCTGCCCCTCAGTCTCTAGTCTCCACTACAGTATAAAGAACCTGCCCCTCAGTCTCTAGTCTCCACTACAGTATAAAGAATCTGCCCCTCAGTCTCTAGTCTCCACTACAGTATAAAGAACCTGCCCCTCAGTCTCTAGTCTCCACTACAGTATAAAGAACCTGCCCCTCAGTCTCTAGTCTCCACTACAGTATAAAGAACCTGCCCCTCAGTCTCTAGTCTCCACTACAGTATAAAGAACCTGCCCCTCAGTCTCTAGTCTCCACTACAGTATAAATAACCTGCCCCTCAGTCTCTAGTCTCCACTACAGTATAAAGAACCTGCCCCTCAGTCTCCACTACAGTATAAAGAACCTGCCCCTCAGTCTCCACTACAGTATAAAGAACCTGCCCCTCAGTCTCCACTACAGTATAAAGAACCTGCCCCTCAGTCTCCACTACAGTATAAAGAACCTGTCCCTCAGGTCTCTACTACATGGATCAAAAGCAAACATGATGAAGTTAGTCTCCACGATGAGGCAGCAGAGATGACATGACCAAGTCTACTGGCAAAACATGTTTTGAATGCATGTATTCAGGTAACGAAATGGCAGCTCAGATATAAAATCAATTACAAGATTATTTTCTGCTTTCTCTTTAAACTATTCATATCTCTCCCGGCATGCTTCGTCCTCGGTGCATAGTGAGGGCGAGTGCTCGTCAATCAAGGCTCTCTCTCCGTCTGGGCCAGCCAGCCTGAGGAATGCAGCTCCTTAATTGAATCGTGGCAGCGTTGACAGGAAAATAAGATAATCTAAGCAGTCATTTGACAGAGACATAATCTCCTGCATTCTGCCTCTCTACCCTGGCCCCCGCGATGTCAGACAGGACAGGGTAAAGATCCCCTCCACTCAAAAACATATTTCTCTTATGGTTAACTCCTCTTGGAGGCATGACTTCGGCTATACAGATTGTTCATGCAGAACTTGTCACCAGAGTGCCACATTCTTCCCCTGGAGAGGGAGAGCTTCTCTGTACTTCCCTGAAATGCGAGTTAAATGTGTGATGTCACTAATAGGTCCAACCTATCATGGTTGAATATGTGGCAAGTTGACACCTTTAGCTTCAGCATACACGGAAAGCTGAGGAGGTATTGACATGTCTTATTAACCCTTTCACTGCCGCACTACCAAACGGTTAACCCTTTCACTGCGACAATACTGTCGTTTATTTAACAATTTGGTGGAAAAAAACAAATCAATTTATACAAATTGATATTGAATTTGAAGAGGAGTGATATATATATATATATAGAGAGAGAGAGAGAGAGAGAGAGAGAGAGAGAGAGAGAGAGAGAGAGAGAGAGAGAGAGAGAAGAGAGAGAGAGAGAGAGAGAGAGTGTGTGTGTGTAAACAGGCCACATTATGCTCTTTAGTGTGGTATATAGCTGGAGGTACATGTAGAAGGTCTCCAGCATTCCACGCAATCACACATTTTTGCAAGTGTTTGAAAATGAAAATATCAACCTGGGATATATGAGCCCTTTAAAGTAATGTGACTGCCTAGGATCCATCTCAAATCTCAATGCATAGCCCATTAAATATTGATCAGTGATCACTCATTAATATGAGATTTTGATCAAATACCCATTTCTGTGTGGTGAAATATTAAACCCTGTTAAATATGAATACAGAGGATTCTGGGCCACTTGATGTGAGACGGAGACGAGGGAAACAGGACGGGCGTCAGTGAAGCAAATGCTATGTCGGCACCGTGTTAGCGTCACTCTGAAACACTTATCCTCACTCTTCTATGAATAATTTCTAGATTAAAGGGTAAGCAGGCCTATTTCCTACTCACCGAACCTAATGACGTTGTTGATCGGTAGAGTCCTTTCTCAGCACGACCCATGCTGTTCCTCACTGCGGGTAACCAAAGCTCATGGCAAATGACCCTCACAACACGAATGTAAAGTAACATCCAGCCTGTATAAGCCCTGAAATGAATGCTGAAACACATGTGGGTGCGGAGCAGGGGTGTAAAGTACTTGAGTAATTGTACTTCGTTACAATACTTAAGTACTGTTTTTGGGGAATTTGTACTTTACTCAAGTATTATTAGGTTTGTATACTTGTAATTTTACTCAATTACATTTCAGAGAAAAAAAACATACTTTTTACTCCTTACATTTAAAATGTAGACCTACAAAGTACAAATCTCGCAGGTCCAACCATTTTAATTAGTATATTTGTGTCTCTGGCCGAACTAATGTTAGCGTTATTAATCCTGCGGCCGCACTTTATTTAAAAACAGCCAATCAAATCCCCATCAATATAAAATGTACCAGCCCATACCCAGCCATACCCATGCTGATTGGGTAATTTTTTATTAAACACCTACTATCAGAAGAATAGACAGTCAGAAAATGTTTTAGTACTTAAGTACATTTAAAAGTAGAAACCCTTTGACTTTTACTCAAGTGTGTTTTTAGCCAGATACTCTGACTTTTACTTGAGTACGATTTTGAGACGGTACCCATACTTTCACTTTATAATTTCTGGGTACTTTTTACACCCCTGCTGTGGAGTAGCTTTCAGACTTTCATTTCAGGGCTTGCACACACCGGCGCATTGGCCCTGTTACTTCACATGTGTTTTCTCGGCTGCCTAGCTGGAGCTGCAGGTCCTGTATGAAGAACAGCATGGGTTGTGCTGAGAATGGACTATCGATCGACAACATCACTGGTAGGTAAGAAAAAAGGGCTAGAGGTCCAACATTCTGAATGTACCCTTTCAATTCAGTTCTATTGTATGCAAGGTGTGCAGAAGGTGAGGATAATCAGATGCATAGGGGCGCCTTCATCAGTGAACTCACAGAGACATAACAAGTGACTTTGGCCAAGTGGCCAAGGTATTTCTTACAGGAAACAAGGGGTTTTCAATGAATCCCCCAACAAAGACGGAGTGAATGTTAATGAGATTGGAGCTGTCTGAAGTATTGTATATTTCTAGAATAGCAGCCCTGAATTGCATAGCACAACGTGGGTTATAATGGGCCACGTGGCGGGTTGTTTTCCCTGCATAATTCATGGACTCCACACGCAACACGGACGGCAACGCGCCAATTAGAGTGTGGGCAAGCGCCAAAAACCAGACCACTGGTGAATTCATGAAAGTTTAAACAGTTCTTACAGTATCTCACCACCAGTAGCCATGTCTCCGCTCGCATTCTCAACATTTCGTCAAATGAATATTCATGCGGCAATGTTTTTTGGAAGGTGAAAGACATGATTCACTTTGTACCTAAGAGAGGATGGTTTTCAGGGGATGGATACGCTGGGAGCGCTGGTGTCCCGGAACACATGTTGGCAAGCGGCTTCTCGGCGAGCTTATACCGAAATTACTATTGGAAATGAAAGCCCACCGCGGGAAGAATCGAGGTTTGACGAAGATAGACAAGGATTTCTAAATACAACCAAAATCCTGTGATCATGTTCAATGAGGTGTAACAGTGCTTTAGCCGAGCTGTGGGAAAACATTAGACCTTTTTATTAAATCATGGTTTCAGATGTGAAGACATGGCCTCAGTAGTGAAATCTGAGGCTTGGGTTAGAAACTAGAAAGGTGCGCTCAGTAGCGCGCAAGTCTCCACCAGGCAGCAGACACACATTTCTTCTCTCTCTCTCACACAGAGCAAACATGCCTACAGATTAACAATTGCAGACTATTATAGAATTACACACTTTTACACTGTTAACACTAGTATACTAGCACTATTACACTATTACACACCATTACACTATGGCATGGTTGCCTTCACCGTCTGTGTGTGAATGTGTGTGTGAATGGGTAAAATGTCAGGATTTTTTTTTAAAGCACTTTGGATAAAAGCGCTATATATAAATGCAGCCATTTATGTAAAATGTTCCTGAATGTGCACCCGATTCAGATGAAAGCTCTTACACTAATGTGGAAATGTTTTTTTTTGTATTTTATTTTTTTATTATTTTTTAAACAAACACATAAACAAACATGACAACATAGAATTAGATATACAAGCATTAATTAACAGTGCACATCCAATGAAATCACCATTTAGATAAATGTCTTATACAAGATAGGGTCCCTAATACCTGCTATCTAAAACCCTACACACATATGCTCTCGCTCGCTCCCCCCCCCGGACCCCCCATTGGATAATCCATCCATTATCGTTCGCTCCTAACCAGGCACTACCATTATATGCTAGCTTTTATTCTCTCAACCACATTGTCATTTTGGATTCATTGAGACCCAAAATTCTTGCTGTAGATATTTCTAGATAAATCACTTCGAGATATGTAAGAATCCAGACCTTCCGTACTAATGTGGAAATGTTATATGTGGCATGATGGTCGCACTAGAGGAAAGGTGATGGGGTCTCCAAAACCAATAGGCTTCTTCCTCTAGGGGTCATGAATGTGCACCGCAAATTGAAAAGATTCGAACAAAAGGTATTCGAGAAACAACAGAGTTCATCCTACAGTGGTCATGAACATCCGCAACAAATATTAGACAAATTGGAATCATAATTTGCGAGATAATAGCTGCAGACATGAAGAAGGACAGACAGACTCACACACGCTTCGCCTGGTGGAGATATGGATATCATTCCATTGAAGGAGCTATACTGTAGGCCTATTTGATTTGACCTCGAACACAGTCATTGCAAGTATTGGCTCATTGTAAGAATATATGAACATTTAAATTTGAAATGTTTTGCCAATGTGTTTGTAGACTAAGGAAATGGTTATTTATGAGTGCTCTCTGCTTTTCAATGCATACATTATGCACACACGCACGTTGTGATAAACAAAACAAAACTCTGCGTGTCAGTGTGAGAGAGCAGGATTTGAAAACCTTGACAGGTAATTCATCCATATTTTTTTTTCTTTTTCTCCTCATGCTTCTGTCATTATTTCCCCTCTCTTTGCCCGACAGACATCTGAGAGCATCGGTATGTCTGCGCCGCGGCGAGGCACACATTCAGACACATGCATACAATTATCCCTGTGCAACCTTCATACCAGACACGCATAAATCTCTATCTTAGCTGGGGAATAAACTACGCTGATAGATTACTCTCACGGTTTTGGAGTGGGGGTCGGGTGGTTTGCGGGTTGGGGGCCCGGGTGTGACTGATGGTAGCGCTGGTGTGATAACAAATACTAGCAAGGTCTGCTTTGGAATCAAGATAAATGTCTTGAGAAGAAAAAGCCCCATGCATTAAACAGAGACTATGGTCTTAATTATGTTGAAGGATAGATTATATACAGTAGTGTCCTTTTAAACCTATGCTTGTGTAACACTGTGGTGTCCCGGCGGCGTGTATATTTTCCCTAACGGAGTTGCACTTCCGCGTTCGGTTTGCACGATCTGATTGGCCACTGACGTTTTTTTCAGTGCCAATCGCGTTACTCCTAACAATCGCGCCAGCAGGCTGTTACCCTAACCCTAACCAACTAACCCTAACCCTAACCTTAACCCTAACCTTAACCCTAACCAACTTCGAAAGAGAGCGACTTCGAAAGAGTCGCCAAGCTTAACCAGTTTGTTAGGAGTAACGCGATTGGCGCTGAGAAAAACGTCAGTGGCCAATCAGATCGCGCAAACCGAACGCGGAAGTGCAACTCCATTAGGGAAAATATACACGTGTCCCGGCGCGTGCGTTCAAGTCTGGTTCAATGGACAGAATGGCCATCCCTGTTCAAATCTACACTTTTTATTGTTAAACTGGCAGGGACTCTTAAGATGGCTGACCCACAAGTTTGATAATGTTCAAATCAATCAATCAATCGGCTGTTAAAGTCCAATTGTCATTACTCCGAAATCAGCCAGTGACCAGGAAAGACCCGGCATAAAGCCAACTTTAACCCTTTAACTGCCGCAGCCACACTACAGAAGGTTAACCCTTTACTATACTTTAGTGTGATAGTAAAGGGTTAACCTTCTGTCGTGTGGCAGTGAAAGGGTCAACCTTCTGTGTATTGTCGCAGTGAAATGGTTAACCGTTTGGTGGTGCGGCAGTGAAAGGGTTAATGTAGCAAGTAATGAGCGAGGAAGTGAAGCAGGACCCACTGAGGACTAATGAATGGAATCCTAGACATGATCGTGAATGGTTCTATCTCGGTATCTCCTCCCTAGCGTGCACACGCACTCACATCTCCATCTTAACACGTCGTCATTCAGCCTCTATTGCATCTTAAAACCTTTTGGTTGTGGTTTATTTCTGGCAACGACACTTCCCCAAAAAACGCTTTTACCGGCTCACTCGTCTAGCAATGAAGATCATTTGTTAAAGCCAAATGAACAAAGGGTCAGGCGCTTTTCGTTCAAACTTGATAGACCTTGAAGGCTAATATTAGCCAACTTACTGGATACAGTGTCACCGGCATAATGGGACGTGGAGAGACAACAGTAACTGAGACTGACAGCGTCCTTGTTGCCAAACCACAAGGTGGAATATAGCCGGAGGTGGCAATTAGCGGCCCAAGCGGGCTAAGTTAATTTGACCCTTGACCACAATTGATAAAATAGACATGGAGAAAAGAGACACCATGAAGAGGAAGAAGAAGTGGAATAAGGAGGACATGAAGACGGAGAAGGACAGAACCTCAGCAGCGATGGGACATACAGCAGTCCTCAGAACACAGTCCTTGTGACATTGTGTTGGTCTGAGAGAGGAATTGAGCAGACATACTGTACATGATGCTATTCTGTTGTGGGTGGTTGGGTGGTTCACTGGTTTTTGTTTGCATGTTGTGGATTAAGAGGATTTTAGTTATTGAACCCCATGCGCTTCTTGTCTGAAGCTGCCCGGCTCGCTCGGAACACAGCCAGGACACGGAACACGGGTAGAACACGGAACACGTGTAGAATACGGAACACGGGTAGAACACGGAACACGGCCAGGACACGGAACACGGCTAGAACACGGAACACGGGTAGAATACGGAACACGGGTAGAATACGGAACACGGCCAGGACACGGAACACGGCTAGAACACGGAACACGGGTAGAACACGGAACACGGCCAGGACACGGAACACGGCTAGAACACGGAACACGGGTAGAATACGGAACACGGCCAGGACACGGAACACGGCTAGAACACGGAACACGGGTAGAACACGGAACACGGCCAGGACACGGAACACGGCTAGAACACGGAACACGGGTAGAACACGTGAACACGTGCCAGGACATGGGAGCACAGGTCTCTGTCATTCAGCTAATGGCTCTGCATCGATTACACTACTGTAAAGGATTACATTCATATAAATGTAAAAAAAACTATTTGGTAAAGGAAACTAAATAATACTTTCAAATGAACACACACACACACACACACACACACACACACACACACACACACACACACACACACACACACACACACACACACACACACACACACACACACACACACACACACACACACACACACACACACACACACACACACACACACACGCACACACACACACATCCTCACTTGCACTCTCTCACACACCCCACACACAAATACACTACAAAAAGGTCACTTTAAAAACACAACTGTATATTTGTATATAGTACTCATTACCTTTATTTCTTAAGCTTAGCACTGTATTTTATTCTTATTACTTTTTATCATGTCTATTCTATTTTATTATCTATTCTATTTTATTATTTGTATTTTTGCACAATCGAGGCAGGCATGGCCACCTTCATTTCACTACATGTCTCGTGTATGTGACTAATACAACTCTTGAATCTTGAATGTATCTCCTGACATGTCTGTTCTATAGCCAGGGAACCTAGACCCTGAGATATGTCTCCTCGCTTGTTTCATTTCAACTCATCAACCGTTCACCCGATTCCCGCGAAGCTTGCCGAGTGCCATCTAGAGACCAACGTATTCGAATGCATTACTCACATAGTCGACAGGTCAAGCCGTATGGCTCGGCCCAACTGAATTTAAGAAAAGAAAAATGGTGGCATTAACAGGATGTGATGAGCTCATGAACTCATTTGTCAGATTTGGATCAAACTTGCTAAATGTGTTTGCCCTATGACAGGAAGGAGGCTTGTGTAGATTTGAGTAACTTGGCCTCAAGGTGGCACTATACTAAAAAATGCATAAAAACAACCTACTCTCCTTTTTCTCCATCTTCATCATCATCATCATCATCATCATCATCATCATCATCATCATATTCTTCGTCTTCTTCTCCTCCTTCATCTTCTTGGAGTCTATTTTTTCCATACACATTTTGCCATGTGTGGTCAAGGGTCAAATTAGCTTATAGCGCTTGGCCCCTTCATTGACATTTGTAAATAGTACATTCGGTCCTTGTTCTTTGAAAAGTAACGAAGAAACTGCTCTTATGTATTCTCCGTATTACTGCAAAAACAACACTACTGAGCCTTGCCAATCTGACTGATGGTTGATGAGTTCGCTGACCGTGTCCATCTGACTGGCACTCTTGTGGTTGCTGAACTCCCCAGGGCTACTGGGCCAGTGACACAATTGAGCCATCAAAGACACAAGGCTGATGACTGCCATACAGACCCTCCCCTTCCTCTAGGCTTACGGACGAGTAGAAAAGAACAGCACAAAAAAAGATAAATCAATCCTGCCTTCCTTTTATTCTAGCGAAAATGTATTGCAATTATGGCCGCAATTCAATCTAAATCGATACGACACATCTATCTTAACCAGATGTATGCCGTCTATTGTAAAATGTCGGCCTATTCTCTGTCCTTGCTCCACAATGGTGGACGGAACATTCCACCACAATCAGGACGGACGAATCCCACCCAATCTTCCTTCATCGACTAAAAACACACTTCTTCAATCAATATCAGAGAAAAAAATTAAATACTCACCTTTGTCTATTATTGTCTACTCTTTTACTATTATGCACTCTGATACTAAGGAATCTACCATGCCTATATTATTACCTACTATGCTAATATGCACTCAAGCCTGTAGCACACAAGTTCGACGAATATGGTTACTTACAGAGTTGTACCCTTCCTGCTGACTTGTTGTACAGAACTAGGCAAGTCGCTTTGGATAAATGACTAAATTTAAATGTAAAAACCGTCACCAGGGCTGTGAGTAAAGGTCCTCGCACTCCTGCTGTAATTATACTTCTTTTAATATTCAAATAATGTATTTTCTTTGTTGTTTCTATCATCACTTACATTCATAAGACAGTCATTGGTCTTTGCCAGCCAGTCAAGCGGCCAGTCATCAAATTTACTGAGCAAAACTCATCTCTCTCTGTCTCTGCTTTGATTTATTCATTTTGGCTGTACTGTATTCATACTGTATGCAGGAGTAGAGTGCCTGTGCGTGCAGGAACTATATTTACAGCAGGTGTAACGTTAGATACAAAAATGGATATTACTAGCTAAATGACTAAAACCGCCCACTGCTTCCAATTCTATTCATTTACATTTAAATTGTTATCCAAAGCGACAAGTTCTGTACAACAGGTCAGCATGAAGGGTACAACTCTTTCAGCTGAGTAACAATTTTCGTATTGAAAAGTGCAGGTATGGCGATTTATGCTAAATATACAGCTATGTATGCATCCGCTGAGAGCACAGAACGAGTGAATAAGATACTTCAGAGTGAATTATTTCTGATTTCGAATTGGATAATTGAAAACAGACTAAAATGAAATATAGCAAAAACAAAATGTCTTATACTCGGCTCTAAATATGCCTTAAGGTCGGATCATAGACTGAGTCTTTCATTACAAGAAGCTTGTATTGAACAAGTGAAGGAGGCCAAATTGTTGGGTGTCCCAATTGACGAGGCACTATTATGGTCTACTCAGATTAATAACATGGTTACCAGGATGAGTAGAAATTAGAAGAAATGCTTGCCTCCTAACGAATACAACAACTCAAATGGTATTGTGGCGGACGGGTAGCGCAGCGGACTAAGCGTCTGTCTACCCAGGGGCGAAAATCTGATATCAACTTTGGGGGGGACAATTAGGCCTACATTACATTATATCAAGATCAATTCCTGGGGGGGACACCAAAAGTAGTGCTGTAACACATAGCCAACATTGTAATATGTTAAATGTATATTGAGGAACAGAGTTATTTTGTATGTTAGAAGAGACTTTTAAGTTGTCAAGCACTTTGATATATGTTATGTTTAAGTCAAGCACTTTGATATATGTTATGTTTAAGTCAAGCACTTTGATTATGTTATGTTGACTGTTTAAACAAATCGTGGTTCAGTCACCAGTTTAAGTTTGAGAGTGGCAACAATCCATGGCATTGTCCAATTATGTTCAAATAAATGTTAAGAATTTATTCTTAATTGCTTGCCTGGGTAAATAAAGGTTAAATAAATTAAATAAAAATATGTCCATATTTTACAAGTCTAAATAGAGAACATTTCATAATGTTGCCAAAAAAAACTCAACAAACTTACCTGAGACTCCCTGTCTCTGCCCGTCTGTTCCTGCCTACTGTATCTGTCCCCAGCTCTGCTGTCAGTGTCTGTGTACCATTTCTTGCCTGATCTGCCTAATGACATCATTATCAAATTATTTTAGCATTTCACCTCTTTCGTATGAACATTTTTCAACCTCTGTAGTCTAAGTCTTTGAGATATTAGGCTACTAGGGTTATTACTTTGCATTTTGGTGTACTAGAAAAGGCTCTGATGTCAATAGTATCCAGCTGCAGGCCGAACCATACTTGGCTCCGCCCACTGCCACACTGTGCGGCCCCACGCTTTGCGGACCCACGCTTTGCGGCCCCTCTCTCCCAATGGCTTATTTGGATCACGTGACCGTCACAGGCCCGCTCAGCAGCGCCACCCACCCAATGGCTGAATTGGAGTATTGCACTGTGCGGGATTGATTGATTGATTGATTGAAAACTTTATTAACAGATTGCAGAATGGGTACACGTGACCGTCACAGGCCCACTCAGCAGCGCCACCCACCCAATGGCTGCATTGGAGTATTGCTTGTCAATTAATAATAATGGTAGTTTTCTCAGAAAGGTTGTTCATCACTGGGTAGCTCATGACAGTCTTGTGCAATACTCCAATTCAGCCATTGGGTGGGTGGCGCTGCTGAGCGGGCCTGTGACGGTCACGTGTACCCATTCTGCAATCTGTTAATAAAGTTTTCAATCAATCAATCCCGCACAGTGCAATACTCCAATTCAGCCATTGGGTGGGTGGCGCTGATGAGCGGGCCTGTGACGGTCACGTGACCCAAATCAGCCATTGGGAGAGAGGGGGCCTGTGACGGTCACGTGACCCAAATCAGCCATTGGGAGAGGGGGCCGCAAAGCGTGGGTCCGCAAAGCGTGGGGCCGCACAGTGTGGCAGTGGGAGGAGCCAAGTATGGTTTTGCGGGCCTGCAGCTGCATGCATCTGATGTTGGTATTTTTTCTGCCATGTTCTACCTGACTGGCTGGCTAGACACACACACACACACACACACACACACACACACACACACACACACACACACACACACACACACACACACACACACACACACACACACACACACACACACACACACACACACACACACACACACACACACACACACACACACACACACACACACACACACACACACACACACACACACACACACACAGTGTGCAGGTTATTTACAGTAGGAGATGGGCTTCTATCATATTATCTTCTATTATTCTATAATGGGCTTCGATCTACCAGGTAGCTAGCTAGTCAAACACTGGTTGATGTTACTAGCAGCTAGCAACGTCAGCTAACCGCTAGCTAACATAAAGAGTGACCTGTAATTCAATGCAGCGAAAATGAAGAGAAGGTGATGATTATAAATGTGTTTTATTGTATTGAGTGGTCAAAGTAAAGACATGTCTAACATATCCTTTGTTTGAATAACTTACTGGAAAGGTCTGCCGCGGTGATATTTACACAGCACTCAGCCTACCTGCATCACACACACTGTAGTGTACACGCTCACACACTAGCAGCCACTTTAACATGAGCAAGCACACACTCATGCTGCACACGCCCACACTTATGGCCACTAAGGAAAGGTCACTTTAAAAATAGTATAGTATAACCGGAGATTGTATAAATTAGCATGTACAGAAAGACACTACCAAAGGACCTAGCATGTCCTCTATGCTCTGTAAATAACTTATGTACATATACTGATATGCCCTAATATGTTACTTGTTTATTGCACAATGTTACTTGTTATTGCACAATGTTGTTCTATTGGATTCTATTATATGTTATTGCACATCGTTGCGGGCAAGACCACCCGCATTTCATTGTATACTTGTATGCTGTGACAAATAAAACTCTTGACTTGATTTGACTATCATGCACCACTGACTGCGTGCTGTGGGTGGAACTCGGGAGGCAGTTGATCAAACCATTGTGAGGGAAATGCGGGGGGGTCGCAATCTTTGGAAACTTAAAAACTCGCTATTAAGTGTCTATAATCTATAAATAAGTTCTTTCATTGCGTATTATTTATTTTATTGAATTACATAGTTATGTTTACAGTGATATATTGGGGGGGACATATCATATATTTCTCAGGATGGGGGGGACATGTCCCCCCTGTCCCCCGTGGGATTTCCGCGCCTGTGTCTACCACCGTGGGACAGTGGGATTTAATCCGGTCGTCCATACTGACACAATTGGCAGTGTCAGCGGGTGGAAAGCCAGTGGGGTGGGTCCTGGTCGTTGTAAACAGCGACTCCTACAGGTCGGTCAGGGCGCCTGCACAGCGAGGGAGGGAACTGGGGGAGGTAGTGTGATCCTCCCACGCGTTACACTTCCCCAGTGAGAGTCCTCGCTGTCAGGTGAAAAGAGGCTGCTGGCTATCTCCACATGTATCGGAGGAAGCATGTGATAGACTTCAGTGCTCCCTAGACCGGCAAGTGGGGGGGGGGGGGGGGGGGGGGAATTCGCGCAACGACCAGGAAGGGGAGGGGGGAATTCGCATAACGACTAAATTGGGATGGGAGAAAAATTACAGAAAAAAAAAAAACTATTCAAATGGTAGTACAATATTTAGTCTTGTCCCATCTTGACTACTGCCCAGCTATTTGGTCTAGCGCGTCAAAACAAGAGCTTAGTAAACTCCAGCTCAATCAAAATAGAGCTGCCTGCCTCACTCTTCACTGCTCTATAAGGAATAGTGTGGAGGGAATGCATGCTAGACTGTCATGGATGAGGGTGGACGAGAGACTAGCATGCAGTTTGATTCAGATTTTTTAAGAATATTTGTACCTCAGGTAAACCCACTCAATTGTATTCTATGCTTTTATCCACCAATGATAGACATGACCATAATACCAGACATTAGGGGTGTAACGGTACACATAAGCCACGGTTCAGTACGTACCTCAGTTTTGGGGTCACGGTTCAGTACGAGTTCGGTACAACAGGAAAAAAATATTTATAATTATTTTCTATTAAGTTATACTTAGTTCCCCATAGGCTTGCCATGGTAGTCAGTGATACAAGTGTCATTCTGTGTTCAGGCATCCACTGAGTAAATTAATTCCCTACCGCCCCACCCCCCACGGTGTATGATTACGTGAAGCAGAGAAAGAAGACTCTAGAGAAGAGATGCCATGTTACACAACAATGGCAGAGGATTTATCAATATTTTGGATTTAAACACCGTAGCAGCTCAACTGGAGAGGAGGGCGATCGGACATGAAGGGGAGTGAGCGGTGGTGAAAGGCGAACGATGCAGGTTATCGGCTGGGAGAGTGGCGTCCTCGTGATTGGCCCCGGCCAGTGGAAGACTGTCCAGGGTTTTGGGTAAATCGAGATGGGAGCGAATGGAATGAGGGCTTGCGTCAGGAGGGACACGAGTCGCCGGGTGCGATCCCAGTGTCCCCTCGGGGTGCGACGTGTGGAGAGGGAAGTGAGGTGACGGAGACTTCAGCCAAGGAAAAGGAGACGGATAGTGACAGTATGGAGTGTAGTGAGGGAGAGGAGAGCGAGGGAGAAGGGTGGACGAAGGTGGAGAAGAAGAGTAGGGTAAGTGAGGGGAAGGGGAGTAAGAGGAAGAAAGAGAGGGGAGATAGCGGGTCAGAGGATGAGGGTAGAGGGAAGGATTTTGTAGAAGGGGTGAATGTAGTGGTGCGATTTGAGGGAGAAGACGGAGTTAGGGATATAGAGCCGAGACAGCTGTCAAGAATCATTAAACCGCAGTTAGGAGAGGTAAGGTACGCAAGGATGTTGGGGGATGAATGAATGAAAACTTTATTTAACAGATTGCAGAATGGGTACAATACAGTACGGCTCAATACATACAATTGTTAAGGGGATGCAGACCTGAGAAAGACGTTTGTTTTGTTTCCATCAGGGTCCCCCATTTTCAATTCATATAGACATTTATGACATACACAACATACATGACATTTATGGCATAGGGACATATAGGTATTTAGTACTGATACATTTGTGACATAAGCGGTATTCAAATATACAGTACTGTTACCCCTAGATCCTGACAGAGTATATACATATGATGGGGAGGGGACTGTACATTAGGAGGGGGTGGGTGGGTGGGAGGGAAATATACATACGGCGGGGGGGGGGGGGGGGGGGGGGGAATATATACATGCGGTGGGGAGGAGACTGTCTATTAGGAGGTGGTGGGGGTTTTGGGCATTTACGGTGGCCAGTTTCGAATTGCAGCCTCCCGTAGGTGCTCTTTAAGAGCGGTTTTGAATGTGGGCAGGGATTCACATTCCTTTACAGCTTTGGGTAGGGCGTTCCACATTGTTGTGGCATAATTGCGAAACGTGTTTAGTCCCTTGTTTGAGCCGAATCTGGGTTTATCATGATTTGTTGAGCTTCCTCTGGTGTAGTGGTTGTGGTATTCACTGACCTTTGGGAAGTATTTTGACATGTACATGGGCACCCCGGTCGTATAGTGTATCTTGTAGACCAGGCCCATTGCAAGTTGATGTACTCTGTCGTCTACTCTAAGCCATCCTAGGTTGTCAAAGTGGGCAGGGGTGAGGTGGGTTCTGGGGTTCAGGTCAAGTAGTAGTCTGACCAGTTTGTTTTGTGATGTTTGTAATTTTGTTTTAAGCGCCTTTGAGGTGCTTTGGTACCATGAGGTGCACGCATAGTCATAGTACCCTTGAATGAGTGCTCCTGCCAGAGTCTTCAGGGTATTCTTGTTTACCAGAGAGGAGATCCGGTACAAGAATCTAGTTCGTTGGTTGACTTTTTTTATTACATTGGATGCCATTTTGTCACAGGAAAGATTTGCCTCTAGGATGGAACCCAGGTAGGTAATTTCGTCTTTCCTTGTGACAATATTGTCACCCACTGTAACTGAGAAGCCGTCGGTCTTGCTGAGTTTGTTATTTGAACCGAAGAGAATGGACTCTGTTTTGCCCATGTGTAATGATAGTTTGTTATCAGCGAGCCATATGCAGATTTTGCCTAGTTCCGTGCTGAGGGTTTTTTCAACCTGCAACTTGTTCTTGTCAGAGACCAGCAGGGGAACTTGTTTATAGGATGTGTAAGTGTAGTGCAGGTAGAGAAGGCAAGGGAAATGAAGAGCATTGGCAAAGTGAATGTCTGTAGAGTAGTGATAGTAGGGGAGAAAAGGGATGATAGTTAAGAGTGTAGAAAGGGGGAGCTCCAGTAGCTCACCACGTACCGCGAGTGCTATTTCAGCGCCGTGGACAACCGTGCTCGTCACGGATCTGGGGCTGAGCGCGTTCGAATCCCGGACGGCAGCCGTGCCTTTCCCAGAGTGTCTTCCCCCCCATCTGAACCCTTTCAGCCTGCTTCTGTCGGTCGAACTTGACCAAGTATGAATGCGATGAAAAAGCGATAAACGCTAAAAGAACCAGCTGACTGGTCAAAGTTAAAAAAAAAAAAAAATAGTGTAGAAAGGATGAAGAGAGGGGCAGAGAAGGAGGAGACAGGGACGATAGTCATTCAGTTTGAGGGTGAGGTTAGTCCGAAAGAGGTATTTTTAGGGTATTTGGCATATAGGGTTAGGGAGTTTGTGCCGAAACCGTTGAGGTGTTACAGGTGCCAGGAGTTTGGACATAATTATAGCTAAGTTATGTAGGAAGGGGCAGATATGTGGTAGATGTAGTGGGGAGCATAAGTATGGGGAGTGTGAGCAGGGAGTGGAGCCGAGGTGTTGTAGTTGTGGTGGGAAGCATAGTGTAGCCGCGTATTGGGGTTGTGAGGCGATGAAACGAGAGGTAGTGGTCCAGCAGGTGAGAAGGGAAGGTAGGATTTCATATGCAGAGGCAGCTAGGAAGGTAGGACAGGGAAAGCAAGACAAGGGACAGGGGTTTAGAGAAGGGCAGTTGGCAGTAAGGATAGTGCAGGAGGATCAGGGAAAGCAAGATTGGGAACAGGGTTTTAGAAAAGGGCATCTGTCAGTAGAGGAAGTTCAGGAGGAGAAAGAGAGATGTGGGGGGAGAAGTTGGATATAGTGGCCTTTGTGGCAGGAGTAGTGAATACAACAGCGATGGTTAGCAGTAGGACAGATAGGACCAAGTTGATAGTTCAAGCAGCAGTGATACACTTGGGTATGAAGGGGTTGACAGTGGAGGAAGTTGTAAGGGAGTTAAGGAAGGTGGTTGTGGGTGATCAAGTAGGAGAGTTAGAGAAGGGGGGTGTGAGTGATCGAGAAACAGCCCAGTGCAGAGTGTCAGTGCGCGTTGTTAATTTGTTCTGTCCGCTTGTCATTGTGCCTTTACAAGCTTCAACGTTTTATTCATCATCTACATTTGGCAATACAAGCTTAATATTCAACGTTAAATATCAAAGTAAGCCAGTGTAAAGTAAAGTAAATATTGAGCATAGATTTGTCAA
>NC_140173.1:54364637-54418112 GCF_963971535.1 Notolepis coatsorum
TCCATCAGTGCTAAACATCTACCTAAATGCCTCCACTCCGTCCACTACAGACATCTGCAGGGAACGGGGAAATAAGGAAACGTTATTATCGCTCCCATTCCTCGCTCCACGCTCCAAACGGCCGGCCTGCCTTGCCCCGCTCGCCGTATCCCGGCCACCTCGCCTTCAGACGTGACACATTAGCATTGTCTTGCCAGCTGGGATTTCCTCCTTGGCACGTGACACGTTGCGGATGCCACTTGCTTCCACTTCCGGGATTCGCTGCGGTTGACGCAGAGCCAGATTCCTGCGCCATCTTCTTCTCAGTGGTGAGCCGCGACGGTCCATATATATCCATTCGTCTGAATAGAACTGCATATAACCGCTCTATACTGTATACAGTACGTGCTTGTACACCTGCATATAACCCATAGTTCTGTATGATAGCATGTACAATAATGTTGTATATATTATACTGTGGTGTCACATTAAGGGAGTCTCTCACGCCAAAGTTGACACGTCACAGGGGAGGAGATATAGGGGAGTGGAGGTGTGTGTACGGTGTTGATTCTGTGAATGAATAAAGTAGGAAGTCACTGAAGGACCTGTCACGCGCATTATTGTATCGCCTCTTCCTTCAACTTCCCACATTGGTGACCCTGATCGTTGGATTATTATTATTATTGTTATTATTATTATGAGTGATAACGAAGAAAACACTGTTCGGCCCGCGGCGGTGGCAGCTGCGGTGTCAGTTTTGGCAGCACGACCCGGACCCATGGTTCCAACATGTCGAGGCTCAATTCCATCTGCGAGGTGTCACAGTGGACGACACGAAATACTATCATGTCGTCGCTGCATTGGATGCACAAACCACCCGTCGCGTCATGGGACTTTTACGAGAGCCGCCAGCCATGGGGAAATACGCCACTCTCAAACAACAGCTGTTACGGCTGTTTCAGCTGTCAGATACGGAGCGGGCGGAGCGCCTGTTCACTGAACGGTTTAGGTGACAGTAAACCAACCGAGCTCATGGAGAACATGTTGGTGTTGCTCGGCTCAGGTGACGCATCATTTTTGTTTATACAGTTATTTCTGCGTCAGCTTCCACCTCCTGTACGCACTGCCTTGGCCAGCTCGCCGCTCGTGAGAGCCAAGGATTATCGGGGGATGGCAGAAGAGGCTGACAGAATATTGCTGGCAACCCGCCACTACAGCGTTAACGGTAACGCTGCGCTGCCGGCGGGGGAGATGACGGGAGCTGCGGTATCGGATCGCCGGAGGGAGAATGAACTTTGTTTTTTTCATCAGCGTTATGGTGCCAAAGCCAGGCGATGTGAGCAGCCTTGCTCTTTTTCCGGCCAGGGAAATGCCAGAGCCGGCGCTCATTAACAGCTGTGAGTGCTGGCGACACGACGAGGCTGCTGTTCATTGAGGACACGTTGTCCAGTAGGCGCTTGCTGGTGGATTCAGGAGCCCAGCGGAGTATCCTGCCAGCTTCAGCTGCGGACGGCTTGAGTGGCAGTCACGGCCCCCCGCTGGACGCCGCCAATGGAACTCCGATTCGCACCTTCTGCACCAGGTCAGTGACTGTTTGTTTCAATGGACATGCTTTTAATTGGGATTTTGTAATTGCTTCTGTGTCAATGCCTATACTGGGCGCGGATTTTTTATGTGCTCATAGACTTTTGGTGGATGTGGCGAACCGTTGCTTAATTGACGCTGTGTCATTTGCCACTTACCCCTGCACTCTGGGGGGGGGGGGGGGGGGGGGCGGCTCGCCCTCGCCAACATCCTCGCCACAGGGGACGTGTACCAACGGCTTCTCGCTGATTTCCCCACTCTGACTGTGCCCACGTTTTCTGCTATGGTCGCAAAACATGGGGTGGAGCATTATATCCCCACGGCCGGTCCGCCAGTTTTCGCGTGCGCACGCCGCCTTGACGCCGCTAAACTGGCCATCGCTAAAGGGGAGTTTGACACAATGGAGCAGCTCGGCATTGTGCGGCGCTCCGACAGCCCGTGGGCCTCGCCTTTGCATATGGTTCCGAAGGCTGATGGGAAGTGGCGCCCGTGTGGAGATTTCCAGCGCCTCAATAGTGCCACGGATCATGACCGCTACCCTGTCCCGCACAGCCAGGACTTTTCTGTTCACCTGGCCGGGACCACCATTTTCTCCAAGGTGGATTTGGTGCGGGGCTACCACCAGGTGCCAGTCCATCCCAGAGACGTGCCCAAGACCGCCGTTATTACCCCGTTTGGACTTTTCGAGTTTTTAAGGATGCCTTTCGGACTCAAGGGGGCAGCGCAGACCTTCCAGCGGTTAATGGACTCTGTGCTGCGAGGGTTGTCATTTTTGTTTGTGTATTTAGACGACATCCTGGTGGCCAGCACATCTGCTGAGGAGCATTGTTTGCACCTCCGACAGCTGTTTCAGCGGCTGAATGAACATGGGCTGATTGTTAACCCAGCCAAGTGTCAGTTCGGCCGGCCAGACATAGACTTCCTGGGCCATCACATCTCTTCACAGGGAGCTGTGCCTCTGCCCACCAAGGTGGAGGCGATCACTGCCTTCCCACGTCCTCGCACCATCAAGCCCCTACAGGAGTTCCTCGGTATGGTAAATTTTTATAACCGATTCATACCAGGAGCGGCTCTCTTGATGCACCCCCTGTACGAGGCACTAAGGGGCAATAAGGACAATCAGGAGGTGGACTGGTCCCCTGAGAGGGTCCAGGCGTTTGATAGTGCTAAGGCTGCTCTCACTAACGCTACTATGCTGGCACACCCGTAACCGGCCGCTCCAATAGCCCTCACGACCGATGCCTCGGACTATGCTGTGGGGGCGGTGTGTGATCAGTGGGTGGCCGGCGCCTGGCAGCCTCTGGCCTTTTTCAGCAGGACACTGCGGGACAACGAGAGGAAATACAGCACGTTTGACAGGGAGCTGCTGGCCCTTTTCCTCACCACACGTCATTTTAGGTTCCTGTTGGAGGGCCGGGAGTTCACCGCTTTCGTGGACCACAAGCCTCTGACCTTTGCCATGGCTATGACCACGGAACCATGGTCGGCACGGCAGCAGCGCCAACTGTCCGCCATTTCGGAATTCACCACGGACCTGCAGCATGTGGCGGGCAAGGACAACATGGTGGCTGACTGCCTCTCCAGAGTGCGGGTCAACACTGTGCACCTGGGTGTGGACTACGCAGCCATGGCAGTTGACCAGTGCACGGACATGGACATCCAGGCATTCAGGATGGCCACGACAGGACTGAGACTGGAGGATGTGGTGTTCCAGGACAGTAAGGCCACGCTCCTCTGCGATGTCTCCACAGGCCGACCTCGCCTGATGGTCCCCGCTGGCTGGCGGCGCCGCATTTACGATGCTATACATGCTTTGTCGCACCCGGGGGTGAAGGCATCAGTTAAGCTGGTGGGGGCTAGGTTCGTCTGGCCGGGCCTCAGGAAGGACGTCAAGGGGTGGGCTGCCTCTTGTGTAGTGTGCCAGCGCGCCAAGGTGCATCGGCACACTATCCCGGAGAGACGTTTTGATCGCGTTAACGTGGACCTGGTGGGCCCGCTGCCCCCCTCCCAGGGGTTCACTCACCTGCTGACCATGGTGGACATGACCACCAGGTGGCCGGAGGCTGTGCCCCTGTCATCCACTACATCGGCGGACGTGGCTCGGGCGTTCATCTCCACCTGGGTGGCACGTTTCGGTACCCCTGCGGATCTAACTTCGGACAGAGGGCCCCAGTTCACGTCAGAGCTGTGGAGCGCCGTGTCGGAGAGTTTGGGGGTGAAACTCCACCGCACCGTGGCATACATCCCGCAGGCAAATGGTCTCTGTGAGCGTTTCCACCGCACTATGAAGGCGGCTCTCCGGGCAGCTCTTACGGACAGTAATTGGGTTGACCGTTTGCCGTGGGTCATGCTAGGCCTGCGCTCGGCCCCAAAGGAGGATCTGCAGTCATCTTCGGCTGAGCTCGTGTTGGGTCAGCCGCTGAGAGTCCCTGGGGAGTTCCTCCCAGGTGCCACAGCCCCCTGGTCAGCTGCGACTCATCGCTTGGCCATCCGAGACGCCGCCAGCACTTTCGCTCCCATGCCCGCACATCACTGTTTTCCCCTGTCCTACATCCCGAAGGACTTGATGTCAGCCCTGTACGTGTTCATCCGCCGCGATGCCCACCGATCTCCACTCCAGGCTCCGTACGATGGGCCCTTCCGGGTCCTGGAAGCGGGACCCAAGAGCTTTATGGTGGACAGAGGGGGGCTTCAGGAGCGGATATCGGTGGACCGTTTGAAGCCTGCACACGTGGCCCCGGACGGGCCGGTGGAGCTGGCTCAGCCCCGACGGCGCGGCCGTCCACCCAACCCCACTCTGTCTGCCTCTACCCCGGCAGCAGCCCCGGACTCTCCCCCAGTCCAGCCTCGCCGCCGGCCCTTCCCGTGCCCTTCCCCCTTCCCCCTTCCCCCTTCCCCCCTGACTGTTAAGCGCAGTCGTTATGGTCGGGTAGTCAGGCCTCCTATGAGGGGCTGAATACTTTGGGGTTTTTTTTGGTATGGGTTGGGGTTGCAGGGTATGTCTACTCTGGGTGTTCGGGGGGGGCCTGTGTGGTGTCACATTAAGGGAGTCTCTCACGCCAAAGTTGACGCGTCACAGGGGAGGAGATATAGGGGAGTGGAGGTGTGTGTACGGTGTTGATTCTGTGAATGAATAAAGTAGGAAGTCACTGAAGGACCTGTCACGCGCATTATTGTAACGCCTCTTCCTTCATCCTCCCACAATACAGTATATACATGTATATATACATGTATATATAATATATATTTATTCTCACCGTATACATACCTACATGTCTGTACTTACCTGCACATAGTCCTTTGTACATATCCTACTCTTACTAGTTACGCTGCTGGCTAGTATGACTACTACTGTCCTTATATCTGTATCATTGTACATATTATACAACAACTCTGTACATACATCTGATTAGCACTACACTAGTACTAATTTGTATATTTTGTACCCAGTTTAATCACCTGTACATTGTATATTGCTGTTGCACTTTACTGTTACATTTGCACTCTGGTTCGATGCCAAACTTATTTCCGTTGTACTGTACTATACTGTATAATGACAATGAATTTGAATCTAATCTAATCTAATTATCTGACAAATATCCTATCGTTACCCAGAGACGGGTTAGCCTCTCTTCTCAGACTCCAAGATTACCTTGACAAGCAGGTGATCTGGCCACTGACCTCCAGTAGTAATCTAGCTAGTAGCATTATAATAATCCGACAGCCATTAGACTCTATAATGCATAACTCTATAATGCATCACTGTGCCTCACTGCATCACTGAGCACAGGGTGAGAGTACACCCTGGCGAAATCTTCCTGGACACTTTCAAAAAATTTTACACTTCTCAAAATCCTCCTGGACACTTTTCACTTTACATTTTCACACTTATTACTGTACATTTTACTGTATATTCCTGTATATTTTTGGCTGGATAGTTGTATATTTAAGATTTTAGAATGTATATCCATACCAGAATGTAGATCCCGGACTGTATTTTATCTTATTTTAATATTATTATATTCTTATTCCTATTTTAGTCCTATTGACTACCTAAATGTTTACTGTTGTTCAATGTGAGCGATCTGTTTTTAGTGCCGAATTTCCCTCGGGATTATTAAAGGATTACTATTCTATTCTATTATAATACAACTCTTGTTTGTTTTTAGCAGGGTGAATAGAAGCTCCCTGGTTAAATCAAGCAGTAGTGGGAAATTAAGAAAACCTTAGACATGATATTGATCACTGCATGCAAACAGGTATATGGATCGATGGGTTATTTAAGCTTCATGTAAACAGAATTTCAGAAGTAAAACATAGCCGGGATGAGGCTCATATAGCCGGATAGTAATGTGCATGTAAACACACCCAAGGATGGGTTTGATGTGGTTTACAGGCAATATGCATGGACACATGTACATCACATACATGTACTTCACATACATGTACATCACATACATATCCACTGCATCACATTAGGGCTGACCTCGACTAGGACCAATTGCATGCTTTCACAGAGGACAAGAAGCCTTCAGTCGACTCCTTCAGACATTAAGCACATTAAGATTTTTCTTTTAAACTACAAGTATCTGCAAATTTTGGACAATCAAAGTCGACTATACAAATCCTTAGTTGGGGACAGGCTTACAGTATCCACTGCATGTACATGTACATCACATACATATCCACTGCATGTACATGTACATTACACATACATATTCAATGCATGTACATGTACATCACACATACATATCCACTGCATGTACATGTACATCACACATACATATCCACTGCATGTACATGTACATCACACATACATATCCACTGCATGTACATGTACATCACACATACATATCCACTGCATGTACATGTACATCACACATACATATCCAATGCATGTACATGTACATCACACTTATATATCCACTGCATGTACATCACACATACATATCCAATGCATGTACATGTACATCACATACATATACACTGCATGTAGGCTACATGTACATCACATACATATACACTGCATGTAGGCTACATGTACATCACATACATATACACTGCATGTAGGCTACATGTACATCACATACATATACACTGCATGTAGGCTACATGTACATCACATACATATCCACTGCATGTACATGTACATCACACATACATATCCAATGCATGTACATGTACATCACATACATATCCACTGCATGTAGGCTACATGTACATCACATACATATCCACATCTACGTATGGCTCCTTCTGCTGTTCCTCTCAGTCTTGCTATAGCAAAGCTTGGATTAAACAATGCAACATGCTGCTGCTTCCACTCTGAAGGCTCTGGACTCTGTATATCATTCTGCCCTTAGATGTATCCCATCATTGTATCCTGTATGATAAGGTCGGGTGGTCCTCTCTGGCAGAGAGACGTGACTTGCATTGGCATCCGTTTCTGTATAAAGCCATTATTGATGCTCTTCCACCCTACATCACTTCATTACTGGACTGGAACTCGGGAGTATGGATCATACGCGCTCTGGTGATTGGCTTTTACACTTAAGGTCCCTAGAGTTTGGCACTGAATTAGTCAAATCTGCTTTTAGCTTCTGTGCCCCTGACATGTGGAATGTTTCGCAAAGCACTTTAGTATCCACTACTTTAGTATCCATTGGTCAGTTTAAATCTATAATGGCCAACCCTTTCACCTCAGTCTGTAGTTGTTTTGAATTGTTTAAAGGAAAACTCCAACATTTTGGGAAATTAGCTTATTTAACATCTACCCTGGAGTTAGACAAGAAGATACATACCTTTTTCGTCTCTCTGCATGCATTAGGCTTAGGGAACGCCTGAACCGTTAGCCTAGCTTAGCTTCATCACTGGAAGTGGGTCAGACAGTTCCCTACAGTCACAAAATACACACTCCAAATACAATCAAAATACAACTCCAAAACGTTCCTGTAAACATGTGTATTTACCACATCTCCCAGTCACACAAGTCACACGAGTCTCCCAGTCAAACAAGTCACATGAGTCTCCCAGTCACACAAGTCTCCCAGTCACACAAGTCTCCAAGTCACACAAGTCCCCTAGTCACACAAGTCTCCAAGTCACACAAGTCCCCCAGTCACACGAGTCTCCCAGTCACACAAGTCTCCCAGTTACACAAGTCTCCAGTCACACAAGTCTCCCAGTCACACAAGTCTCCAAGTCACACAAGTCTCCAGTCACACAAGTCTCCAGTCACACAAGTCTCCCAGTCACACAAGTCTCCAAGTCACACAAGTCTCCAAGTCACACGAGTCTCCCAGTCACACAAGTCACATGAGTCTCCCAGTCACACAAGTATCCAAGTCACACAAGTCTCCAGTCACACAAGTCTCCCAGTCACACAAGTCTCCAAGTCACACAAGTCTCCCAGTCACACAAGTCTCCAAGTCACATGAGTTTCCCAGTCACACAAGTATCCAAGTCACACAAGTCACACAAGTATCCCAGTCACACAAGTCTCCAAGTCACACAAGTCACACAAATCTCCCAGGCACACAAGTCACACAAGTCTCCAAGTCACACAAGTCACACAAGTCTCCCAGTCACACAAGTCTCCAAGTCACACAAGTCACACGAATCTCCTAGTCACACAAGTCACACAAGTATCCCAGTCACACAAGTCACACACGTCTCCAGTCACACAAGTCTCCCAGTCACACAAGTCTCCCAGTCACACAAGTCTCCCAGTCACACAAGTCTCCCAGTCACACAAGTCACACACGTCTCCAGTCACACAAGTCTCCCAGTCACACAAGTCACACACGTCTCCAGTCACACAAGTCTCCCAGTCACACACGTCTCCAGTCACACAAGTCACACACGTCTCCAGTCACACAAGTCTCCCAGTCACACAAGTCTCCCAGTCACACAAGTCACACAAGTCTCCAAGTCACACAAGTCTCCCAGTCACACAAGTCTCCCAGTCACACAAGTCTCCAAGTCACAAAAGTCTCCCAGTCACACGAGTCTTCAAGTCACAAAAGTCACACAAGTCTCCCAGTCACACAAGTATCCCAGTCACACAAGTCACACAAGTCTCCAAGTCACACAAGTCTCCCAGTCACACAAGTCTCCAAGTCACACAAGTCTCCAAGTCACACACGTCTCCAAGTCACACGAGTCTCCCAGTCACACAAGTCTCCCAGTCACACAAGTCACATGAGTCTCCCAGTCACACAAGTCTCCAAGTCACACAAGTCTCCCAGTCACACAAGTCTCCAAGTCACACGAGTCTCCCAGTCACGTTAGATTGTGAAAAAAACAGCCCCCGGTGGCCGGTTAACATACCGCTGTATTCGTTCGGTACGGTACACACTGAAACGGTTCGGTTCGGTACGGATACGTGTACCTTTATACAAGTTTCAAGTTCAAGTTTCTTTATTATTTGTCATCCACAAATACAGAATACTTTGCATGAAATGTTTCTTTCTGTTTCGCTCCTGAGAGTGTGCTAGATAATATTAAGATAGTATAAATAAGTATAATAAGTCAAAAATAGAACGTCAAGAAGTCAAGTAAACACAAGTGTAAACAACAATTGTTCAGTATACCTCTATATACAGTATGTACATCTGGTACAAAAATTGTGAGGTCTAGCTTGTTTATTTAAAGTGAGTGTGTGTGTGCTCTGGGTGTGTTGCTGGCCTGTTATTGTTCATTGTTCAATCATTGTTCATTGAGCATCCTGATGGCCTGGGGATAGAAAGCTCCTTCTGAGTCTCTCTGTGCTTGCCATGAGACTCCGGTATCGCTTGCCTGACCGCAGCAGTTCAAAGAGGCAGTTGTTTGGGTGGCTGGAGTCTTTGATTATTCTCTTAGCCTTGTCCATGCACCGCTTGTTGTAAATGCCTTGGAGAGTGGGAAGCTCCCCTCCAATTGTGCGTTCGGCTGAACGGGCCACTCTCTATAGTCTGCTGCGGTCTTGTGCAGTGCTATTCCCAAACCAGGAGGTGATATTGCCAGTCAGGATGCTGTATTACAGTATGTATTGTTCCTCTCAACGTCATTGTAAATGAGAGCCTCCTCAATAATCTTTCACAAATTTAAATGAAGATTGAATGAATGAATGAACATATTCAGACCACTCTGCCTCATATAACCTAATACGCATACCGCACCGTACAGTACACTGCATACTTTGCATTTTGAATATGCAAACCATAGCGAATAAATCACACAGGCCTACATCGGAGCCCCTCCGCTATCGGCCAATGAACAGCGATCTGCGACGCTGCGATACCTGACTCGGGATGCATGGCATCATAACTCTGATTAGGGCGCCACACAGCCAGCTCTGTGCATCATAACTCTGATTAGGGCACCACACAGCCTGCGTTGTGCATCATAACGCTGATTAGGGCACCACACAGCCAGCTCTGTGCATCATAACTCTGATTAGGGTGCCACACAGCCAGCACTGTGCATCATAACTCTGATTAGGGTGCCACACAGCCAGCACTGTGCATCATAACTCTGATTAGGGCACCACACAGCCTGCGTTGTGCATCATAACGCTGATTAGGGCGCCACACAGCCAGCTCTGTGCATCATAACTCTGATTAGGGCGCCACACAGCCAGTGCTGCGGTGGTGGTTATTCCATGACAACACGTGAAACATAAATTCACTCATAATTCATAATTATTATTACTTTACATATATATATATATTTTTTTTTAATTATTATTATTATAAAAAAAAATATTCTAAATGTTTTGCTCTGTAAAAAAATGCCAGTGAATTTTTTTTCTTCTTCAAACATGGCCAAAATTGACAGCTCTGAGCTCTCTGATCATGCCTGCAGTCAGTAATGGCTAGCTGTCAATCACTCAAGTGCAACTTTCCCTGCACGGGTTGATCTTTTTATTTTTATTTTTTTTTGTGACCAACTTTTTATTTTGTCTTTTTTTAAAACAAGTTCAGAGGAAGGACATTCACATCAGCATTTCATATTAATTCACACAGTGGCATACAAAGTGTCTTTTCAGTATATATTGTCCGTCAGTATATTCATATACTGTGTAGCCTGCCTGTTGCAGTTGTGACAGTCTTTTCCTCCGTTCTGGCGGTCCTGTGGCTGCGAGACATCCCAGGTCGCTTCTTAACCCCACTCCCAGCCCCCCGGGTTTGCATAGACATTTTAGGAGAGGGGGAAACCTTGATGCATACATGTATAGGATACTCTTAATTAGAAAAGAAATCATAATTATGTTTGTTAGATAACCAAGTAATAGGAAAAAATACAATACAATTTAGAAACAACCACAACAAATTATAGCAGTAAACAGAAAAGGAAAAGATAAATGGAAAAGATAAATGGAAACAACAGCAACATGATTTTTGTTCATTCTCTGGTGTCAAGGTACAAGTGTTCAACCTAGTGGAGTACTGATTTTACCTTCTGGGCCGCAGTAAGTAATATTTGGATTGATTCTGTCCTTGCTCCCTGTGCTCTAGCACTTGATGCCTCTAATCTCAATACTTCGTAGAAGGACAGTTTCCAACGGTAAATATTGAGACTATGGGGTGGTTTCCATCTCATTACGAGCATTTTCTTTGCTGCCGTTAAACCGGCCAGAAACACTCTCTTTTTGTGAGGTGTTAATTTTAGAGATGAATCATCATTTAATAATAAAATGTGTGGCAAACAAGGTATGTTTATCTCTGTTATATTAGTGAGAAATAATGCAACCTTGGCCCAAAAAGCGAGTACTCCTGGACATTCCCACATCATATGTATGTATGTTCCTATAACTTTTTGCGGACATAAAGCACATAGAGGACTTTGTAATATTTTTATTTGACAGAGTTTCCTGGGTGACAGATAAAATCTTTGTATCATTTTGTAATGAGTTAATTGGTTATTATAATTACGAGAGGTTAGTGGAATATTATCCCATACATTCTGCCAATTTATGCAGGCATTGTAATTCTTTAAGTCTATGTTCCAGACAGTGGTATTACCTGTAGTTCTGTTTAGTTTTCCTTGTATTTTATTATATAACCCAGAAACAAAACCATTTTTAACATTTATGCCATTCACTATATTCATTAAAGGGTGACCTGGTAAAGGCTGATTCCATGGGACACCATAAGTGCGCATTGCAGTGCGTAACTGTAAATAAAAAAAGAAGGATGTACTAGGGACATTATAGATTTGTTTGAGCTCTTGAAATGATCTGAGACCGTATTCACTGTATATGTCAGATAGTTTGTGAATACCTTGTCTTTGCCAATTGGGAAATGTAGCTGGTTTCCCTCCCAACAGTAAGAAGTTGTTATCAAAAATAGGGGTATCTATGTGCCATTTTGTGTTCCACTGTCCCGTTTCGGCAATATATTTCCAGACGTAAATTGAATGTGCTATAATTGGGCCGAATTTAGTACGGCAAAAGCTTGGGGATAGACCAGAAAAGAGTATATCTTTGAATGTATATGGAGATACAATGTGCCACTCCATATTCACCCATGGTATGTCAGAATCATTATTGAACCATCTTAGCAACGGTCTGAGCATAAAAGAAAAATAGTACTGTTCAAAATTAGGAACAGCTAGCCCTCCTGCTTTCCTACTGTTTTGGAGTGTGGAATTGCTGATTCGTGGATGTTGTTCACGCCATATAAATTTGAATACTAGTCCCTGTAGCTTCTCCCAAAATCCTGGAGGTGGCGGTAAATGAATCATGCTTACCAGAAAATTGATCTTAGGGAGAATGTGGGTCTTGACTACTGAAAGCCTGACTGAAAATGGGATTAATAATAGTGACCAACGGTTTAACTCGTCAGATATTACCTTCTTAAGGCTCTTGTAATTTTTTGACACAATTTTGTCAATGGATGTGTATATATCTATACCTAAATATCTGAAACCAGAGCCCACTGGTATTTCTGTATGTAGTTGGGGACTACTTGCTGCTGTATTTAGGGCAAGTAAAATTGATTTATTCAGGTTGATCTTGTAGCCTGAAATAAAACTAAAATGTTTAATAGTGTCTAGGACTACAGGTAGGGACCGTGGTGTATTGTCAAGAAATAATAACAGATCGTCTGCGTACAGACAAATTTTATGGTAGGTGTTATTTACTATTATGGGTTTTATTTCGGCACAATTTCTAATTTTTTGGGCCAAGGGTTCAAGAGATAACGCAAATAATAATGCGGAGGCGGGGCAACCCTGCCTGACGCTACGTCTGATAGGGAAGGGTGTGGAACACTGATTGGATGTGATAACCATGGCCGTTGGATTATGATATAAGATTTTGAGCATATTTATAAATGTGTCTCCAAATGCCATATTCTTCATGGTGTGCCATAGTACTCCCATTCCAGCCTATCGAAGGCCTTTTCGGCGTCAAGTTCAAGTTCAAGTTCTTTAATAGTTGTCATACAGAAGTACAGAATACTTTCATACAAAATGCTTCTTACTGTTACGCTCCAGAGACTGTGCTAGACAAGATAGTATCAAATAACATAATAACATAATATAGCATGAATTTAGAAGAAGAATGAGGTCACAGTTGTTCGGTATAGACATATGTACAATGTTCTGAGTTACCATATAATATACAATACACTGTTGTCAAGGGACAACACTGCACATGGTGATATTTTTGGAGCTTTGTCAATAATGTGTAACAGTCGTCTTAAATTATCTGATACAAATCTTTGTTTAACAAATCCAGTTTGGTCTGGGTGGACCAATATTGGCAGTATCGTCTCTAGACGAGGACCTTGGCATATAATTTTAAGTCTCCATTAAGAAGGGACAATGGACGATAGTTAGCACATATGTTTCCATCCTTTCCTTTTTTCTGTATCAGTGTGATAATTGCTGTACTTATGTCTCTATTAAAACTCCCTTTCATAATGGCTTGTTGGAACATCTCGAGTAGTAATGGACCCAACTCTTTCCAAAAGGTCAAGTACAGCTCCGGTGGGATACCATCGAAACCTGGTGATTTCCCCTGTTTCATTTCTTTCAGTGCATCGTAAAGTTCCTCCAGGGTAAAGGGAGAATCTGTTGAGGTTATTTGTTGCTCTGTTAATTTAGGTAGATCCAAGTCTTCAAAAAAGGAGTCTAAATCAGCTTTTGAGAATTGAGCTTCAGATGAATACAATTGTTGATAGAAAAGTTTAAATTCTAGATTTATTTTGGCCGGATCGTTTACCATCGCTCCTTCTTTATTTAGGATTGATGTGATGTCTGCTTTCTGTTCATTATATTGGATTTTCCTAGTCAACACAAAGCTTGGATTATTTCCATTCAAATACTCAGTTTGCCTCGCTCTGTGAGCTAGGAACTCTGCTTTTTGTGCCATTAGAGCATTTAGTTCAGACTTCGCTTTCCAAAGCTCCCTTTCTCTTTCTTGATCGTAGTTGTTTTGTTGTTCTGCAGTTAGCAATGAGTGTCTATTTTCCAATCTGGATATTTCTTGATGGTGGGCTTTGTTACGTGCTGAAGCAAATGATATTGTATTATTGCGAATAAAGCCTTTAGTTGCATCCCATAGAAATCTTATATCTGTAACACTATTTTTATTGATATTGATAAAAAGGTTGAAGTCTGATCTAAATTGCTCACAGAATGATGGATCCTGCAGCAATGTTAAATAAAATTTCCATCTAGTAGCACGTTTTGGACAATTTTCAATTGTATATACACACAGATTGGCATGGTGATCTGATAAAGACATGTTGATAATGTCCGTTTTTTTAATACAGTGTAAAATATTAGCAGATATTAGTATATAATCTATTCTTGAAAATGTTTTATGTCTATTTGAAAAGAAGGTGTATTCTTTTAAACTTGGGTTATAATTTCTCCAAACATCTATCAATGAGTGATTTGACACCAGATTTTTAAATGCTGTAGTGGATGAATTAACTGAGGTTGGACCTGACTTATCCAAGCCTGGTGATAAAACTGTATTCATGTCTGCACCAATAATTATTCCACAATCTGAATACTTTTGTAAGGTCTTTGTTAGTTGGGCATAGAATGCAGAGTCATAAGTGTTAGGGGCATATGCTGATAGAAGCAATATCTCTTTGTCACCTAGAATGCCCTTTACATAAGTGACTCTGCCATCTGAATCATTCCCTTTCTCAATAGTATTGAAATTAAGTTTTCTAGATATTAGAATTAATACTCCTTTGTTTTATTAATAGCAGATGAGGAAGAAACGACTATGTATCTATTGTTTTCCAATTTTCCCAAATCTTGTGCCATTATGTGAGTTTCTTGAAAGAAAGCTATATCAATCCTTTTCTTGTCTAGATATTCAAGACAGCTGCTATATTTGATATTCTTATTTATTCCCTGTACATTCCATGAAAGTATATTTATTTTTGCCATAATATGTTCTGTAAATTTAATTTAGCTTTGGCAATTATTATTATGTATATCTTGGAATTATCCATGACACAGTAACAAGAGGATTTCTATTTGCATTAAATTGTCAAGCTGTAGAGTAAAGAATAAAATTAGCAATACATTAGGGAAATAATATATATACATCATGTAACCCCTCCCCAGTTGTAGTCCAGCATCAACCCAAAAACCTCCCACTACCCCCCCACCCCCCACCCGAAGACAGTCACGTGGGTAGAATACCGTAGTATCCTTATTCCACATGGCCACCTTCCTACCTCCTATTCTCTGCCTATTGCAGAGTTGTGACATGTTAGCTGGTCAGACAGCTCCCTCTACTGGTCTCCCTGTGTTATTAAATATCTACATTACCGAAAAAAACAAAATTGGAATATAAACAGGGAGATACATTATTTTTTCTTTTTCTTTCTCTCTTTAATTTATGATAAATTATATTGGGTAAGGAGAGTAATGCTATGGGTGATACTATCGTCCCCACCAGTCATGTTGACCACAGTACCACCCACAGCAGCTCTACAGATATAAAACAAAATAAAAATACTAGCAGTAATAATTCACCCAACACAGCTACCACTATATCTGTTGCTAATAACGTAGATCGTAATAATAATAGCACAAAAAAAAAATATATATATATATATATTTATATATATATAAGCTGAATATGGCCCAAATTATATTTGGTAAGGACTGGTGAGTAATACCATGGGTGATATTATTGTCCCCATCAATCATGATGCCAACAGCACCATCCACAGCATCACTAATGGTAGTACAAAATAAATTATCAGCCATACTAATTCACCCAACACAGCTACCACCAATACTGTCACTAATGACTTAAATCGTAGATAATATTAAATTATATTGGGTAAGGAGAGTAATGCTATGGGTGATACTATCGTCCCCACCAGTCATGTTGACCACAGTACCATCCACGGCTGCACTACAGTAGAGATAAAATAAATAAAAAAAATACTAGCAGTAATAATTCACCCAACATAGTTACCACTATATCTGTTGCTAATAACGTAGATCGTAAATAATAATAGCACAAACCCATATATATATATAAACTGAATATGGCCCAAATTATATTGGGTAAGGGCTGGTGAGTAATGCCATGGGTGATATTATCATCCCCATCAATCATGATGCCAACAGCACCATCCACAGCAGCACTGACTAATGGTAGTACAAAATAAAATATCTGCCATAATAGTTCACCCAATATAGTTACCACTGATACTGTCACTAATAACTTAAATCGTAAATAATAATATTAACAATTTTATTTATTTATTATATAAACCATGAGGGACTAAAACAAATTATATATCGACCAAATAATAATGATAACGTCATTAGTAATATAGGGGGGAAAAGAGGAAAGAAAATTAAATTATATATATTTCTTTGTTATATAAACCATGGGGACTAAAACAAATTATATATCGACCAAATAATAATGATAACGTCATTAGTAATAATAAAGGGGGGAGGAGAGAAAAAAAATAGGAAAGGATATTAATAATTATACATTTTTTTTGTTTTGTTTTTGAACCCATGAACAATACCCAAACAGAAGAGGATTTTATATTATTCCAAGTCCATGTGGCCACGTTAGTCTCAAATGTTCACAATCTTCCAGCTGACCACCGCGCGACCATAGGCATACCTGTGTTCTGTGATGTGTATACAGTAGTAGACAGGCTCGTCCTAGGTCGGGGCTGGTGTTGAATGTGCCTCCGCGTCTAGCGTGGGCTTGATCTCGGTTGTGTAGAAGTCCATTGCCTCTGATGCTTCGGTGAAGGAGTGAGTCTTATCCTTGAAGGTGATGAGCAGCTTCGCAGAGTGAGCCACCCCGTAGCGCAGTTTTGTTTTGCGTAAGAGTGATCTGAGCTCATCAAAGGAGGCTTGCTGCTTGCGTTGTTCTGCTGTAACATCACGGAAGATGCTGATTTTATGTCCTTTGTATTGTAGCCCACCTGGTTCTTTAGCTTTCCCACCGGCAAGACGCACAACCTTCTGCCTTATATCAGAGTTGTTGAATTTTGCGATTAGGCATTGCGTCTTGCCTTTATTTGCCCCGATGCGGTGAGCGATACTGATCAAGTGAGGTGGCCCTAGATCTTCGCCAAAAAGTTCGCTCAGCATTCCGTTTACAAACAGTGTCGGGTTGCCTTGTTCCGTTCCTTCTGGTAGCCCCAAGATTCTCACGTTGAGTCTTCTGCTGTGGTCCTCAAGCGATTCCGTCTTCTGTTTTAATGATTTAACTTCCTCAGATAGTGATTTATTCTCTGCTTCCAGTTGTATCAGCCTTTGATCAGTGTCGTTGGCAGCCGTCTCAAGAGAATCAATCTTGTCCAGGCATGATGTTACCTTTAGCTGGATTTTGTTTAGATGATCCTTGATCGGCTTTAGATTGGTTTCGAGTCCTGTAGCAAGTTCTTCACGTACAATTGTTCTCATGAGCACCGCTAGGTCAGCGTTCTCCATTGTGAACTTTGTTTGTGCACGCGTGGACATGTGTTTGTTCAAGAGCGATTAGATCGTTTTGAACGAATTTGCTTACAAAATAAAAGAAGCTGATAAATGTCGAGGTAAAGTCAACTTTAGTTTTGTTCTTTATGGGTTCAAAATAATGATTATTCGAGGGTTTGCCGCGACATGCTGCGAGCTGCGTTCAGTCCATGCCACCGGAAGTAGTTCGGATTGTTTTTTTTCGGATCTTTTTATTCTATTATCCAATCAAAATAGGCTATTTGAGTCATCTAAGCCCGCCCGTGCAACTTTGCGCACGCTACTCACGAACGCGGGTTGAATGATTGACAGCCCTCGACGGTCTGAGACTCAATCAGAGAGGAGCTGCGAGACATGGCATAGACCACTGCACTTCTGCGTTACATGGATCTCGTGAGGAGGAGGGGGGCAGGGGGATGAATGAGCTGCCTTCCCCCCCGAACCTCCCATGAGCTCAAAATACCGGAAGTGGTCAATTGTTTACACTTTCCATGGGATAAAAGAACGTGTCTCAACTTAAGTCGGACTTGTCACGATGGAGAAGCTGCAATATTCAATGGAAGATGAGATCGGTCACTGCTTTGGCTGTTGTGTGGTGAGTGCATTTAAAATATATATATATATATTTTACAGTGATTATGAATTCATTGGCCCGCTGTGGCCTTGCGTGTGTAATACACCAACACGGTTGCCGCGGGCACCAGGTAGCCCCCAAGGACCACATGAGTTGCGGCAAGCCTTGCTTGCGTTTCTAATCAAATATTAATATCACCGCGGGGAGGGGGGGGGGGGGGGCATAATCCCACGGGACAATGGGATTGACCGATATGTTTACCAATATTCCAATGTACAGTTTTGCTGTACCATTGACTCAGAATGGTCTGTTTTATTGAAATCGTCACAGCAGTATAGTTGGTTTATACTTCAGAAGTATGATATTTAAACATAGTCCCCAAAATGAATGGAAGCGAATGAGGAGTCTGACACCTGGGAGGAATGGGGGTGTTGCAGCGTTGGGGATGTTTAAAAAATATAATTTTATATATAATATAATATAATAATTTTGTGCTTCACCAAGAAATTTGGTCAGCAGCCGCCACTGATCATAACTCTGATTAGGGCGCCACACAGCCAGCGCTGTGCATCATAACTCTGATTAGGGCGCCACACAGCCAGCGCTGTGCATCATAACTCTGATTAGGGCGCCACACAGCCAGCACTGTGCATCATAACTCTGAGGGCGTGTGAGCAAGAAGGTCCTTCAGCTGCTGAACTGAGCTTCATGAATCTCCCCAAATAATGCCAGGCCGGTTTACACACACACACACGCACACGCACACGCACACGCACACGCACGCACACGCACACACACACACACACATACACACACACACACACACATACATATACACATAAACACACATGCACATACACATACACATACACACACATGCACCACAGTCACGGAAGGCACAGCTGCAGGAAGACGGATGAAAGAGGCATGGCCTTCGCCGACGCCGTTCAAATGAAGATGTATGCACCCGACGTGATGGAGAAAGACACCGTGGGTGGAGAGAATACACATACACTACTTGCAACAACATGTGCCCACGCACAATCTACTAATTACCTTGATGATAGTAATTACAAAAGGCACATTAACTCCTTAAAGGCCAACTTGCAGGTTAAACCCTACTCTGCAATTATGGGTAGTTTACATCATTGGTATCTAATTTAATTATTAACTTTTTTCCATTTGACGCCGGAAATGCCACTCAGAAAGGGTTAAAAAGGTCCATGCACGAATAACATGCACGGAGCGAATCAAAAAGCTTATCAGACGCTAGCGCGGCCGTGACGTCACTTCAGGCAACTTATGCCTTATGCCCGTCCGGGTCATAGTACTACTGGGCTGGCTATATGGCTCCTGCTAACATTAGCATTATGTCTACTGTCGTGAACCATTCGGGCCATGCAAAAGAGTTTGGGGAACGAGTAAAATGTGCAGGTCCTCTTCTCAGACCTGTGGGGCAAAGCACTGCACACACATCGTGCCGGCTAGCAAGCTACATGTCCCGGCATGTTGATACGATTTTAGCCCCACTCGGTGCATCAGTCACAATAGCTATGAGCTAACTAACGTTACAAGCTCAAACACCTTATAACTACTACTATTGTCGTGTCCATAAGTTCCTTGGCAGAATACTTGTGAGGACAAAGGTATACAAAGAGGAGAGAACCATTTTAAATCAGGCATTGTTATGAGTTTTGAGAATTCTGGCTACCAAGCTAAGCTAAGCTAAGCTAAGCTACGTTGCTCTCTGCCTCCTGCCATTAGCTGTGTGTGACTCTCAGAGCCCCTCACTGCCCTGCACCTGATGTGACGTCAGCATTAAGATGACACACTCATGTTATTGATCCATGGATTCAAATATGCATGTGCGTGGAGCTTGTGGTTTGGTCGACAAAATGTTTGATAAAAATGCTAAAACTGGGTCAATTTCGATATTTATTTTCCCTCTTCATGAAAGTCAGCATTGGCCTAGTCACATTGTTTATTGAACAAAAATACAACCTGCAAGTTGGCCTTTAAACACGATGGGCCCGGTACAGGGCCGAGATTCATATGTGTAGTTTGTTTCTTTACCTATTTGTGAACGGCTAGGAGAAAAACGGTGTTACAATCTGATGAAAAATGGCAGAGCTATTTACATGATAAAAAAGTTACTGTACTTACAGTAGATTTCATTCACGTTTTTTGCTGCCCTGTCAGGGGCGCCTGGTGGTACTAAATTCAGATTGATCTCTGCCATTGGAAAGAGGATATTTGGCCCGATCCATAGATGTGTGACTTGGGTATAGTAAGGTCATTTATAGGCCTGATATTCTATATTCATTTAAAATAGCATGTGTCCGGATGGAAAGATTCAGTACTGTATCTACTAGGACTGACCCCTATTAGTCGAATAGTCGATTAATCGATCGAAAGGAACCGTAGTCGACTGCCAACATCTTAGTCGAATGCAAAAAAATATAAAAAATTATTATATATATATATTTTTTGAGCATTCTTTCCAAAAGAAAAGAGGAATAGAAGCGTGGCTAACACTAATGGCACGCATACGAGAGGCTAACTGCCTAAGAAAACAGGCACAGAGGCACTGAAAGAGGATTTCACCCATCTAATGAACACACAAGACAAATATTAAAATGTATCCATCAGTGGACCAATTGCATGCTTTTGCAGAGGACAAGAAGCCTTCCGTCGACTCCTTCAGACAATAAGCAGCCCCCACAGCCCAAATGGAATGATATTTTTTTTTTTTATAAATAAAAGTATACTTTTTTTTATTATATATATATTTTTCATAGTCGACTATCGGCTAATTTCGGCCAATCAAAGTCGACTATCCAAATCCTTAGTCGGGGACAGCCCTACAGTAGTATCTACAAAAGCCTCTGTAAATCATCTGCCCTTTATTAATTTGCTTAGTTTTTTTTGTACACTTGATCTCAGGAAGGTGCTGAATGAATTGTTCATGTCAATGTTAGCATGGTGTTATTCACCCTCAAAGATGGAAAACAAATAAAAAAGAATAATCATTTATATTATACAACAGGTAGGTCCAATCACGCATTGTGATTGGTCGAGAGCATTCTAAACCATCAGTATATTCATGATACACTCACGGATAAATCACCATGAATATACCACTGCGCTGGCTTTAGAATGTTGTAGAAAGTTTCAACTGCCATTCATCAAACGGGAACTGTGTCAACATGACCTACTCTGCGGACAACGTTACGTTTGATTTAACGTACCCATAAACGAGTGGATATATAAAGAGGACGGGCCTACATCTACCGGTATTCAGAAAAACAGCATTACTAGATATGCCAATCGAACAAAAGACGAGCTGGTCACGCTGAACTCACTGGAGAAAATAACTGGCCCAACTCCCGGAACTGTCCGAGGTTCTGATGCCTTTTTCCGACTTTCGATAGCTTGTTGATAGCCTACTCCATTTGAAATTCCATAGCAACGAGACATCTTTAGGAAACAATTTTCTACGTCAAGTTCACTGAAATCGATATAAAATACACTAGAATTGTCTGTATTCATCCTATATTTTTCCAGACGGTGAAACTTGCTGTATAAAAGCAATAATACCCTCGAACCAGTGGGATATCATGAATATTGCCACTCTGGTGACGCCTGAATCAATGCCAGAGAAGTTAGCTACTTTCCTTCCTTAGCTATGTTTCACCCGTTTCAACTGAAATGGGCCCCACTCGCAAGCAGGGCCCCGGATTGACAAAGCAAACACAAACCCTTTGCAGGTTTGAAGAGGCAGTGGAAAGATATTTACTGACAAAGTCGTTCACCTTCTAGAAGAAACCTTGCTCCTGACATAAACCAAGTAATGTAGATCTCCAGGGTCTAGTTGAGCTGTGTCATGGTGAGTTTGGCATGGTGGCTACAGTAGCTTTGTGCATCAGAGAGGCATGTTTCAGTTTATGTAAGATGTTAATGTAAGATAAGGTCCCCATATTTGATCTTTGCACATCACCACTCCCCAAACCTGAAATGAGAGAAACGTCACATACAGGAACAGGGAACACAGACAACGTTGGACGAGGAGAAAGCAATAAATCTAGCTCCCTATGCTGCAGATCTATTTTGGCAAGCTCAGCCTTTTGCTTAATCTCCTCCAAAGCGAACTCTAGTCTGTGGTTTGCTTCTTGTAAAGCCAACTCTCGTAGCAGAAGTTCCTTCTGCTGCTCAAAACTGAGCGCCATAGCGCACTATTGGCCTTAACAAAGTGAGCCACACTCACAAACAAAGTGCCATACGACACAGGCCTACAAAACAAACAAAACCTATGCTGGTACAATGAAGCGTGAATACCATTAAAAAACAAACAGTCTGATCAAATGAAACCACCCCCCCCTGACTAACTACAGGGCCTAACTAACTAACTAACTACCTCAAAACCTCAATCTTCGTGTCACTACATGCAGGGGGTACTAATGCACTGAAACTCTCTGGGCAGAAAAAGTACCTGTTAAACAGCCACTCCTCTGAGCCAGAGACGTGATCCCGAGAGGACACAAGCGCCAATGCCTGTACCTGTCTCTACCCGCGTTTGTAGCCGCCTAAAAAAGAAAACACCAAGACAAGCCCCCCTATTGGGAACCCACCTTCTTTGCCTAACCGGGGATTAATGGTTCCCAAAACACACAGACTGTCAGGTATCAAACTCCAAAGCCTCAATACAAGCAATAACAAACAAACAAAACAAAGTAACAAATCTCTACCACAAGAAATCTGCACAAACAAACTGCTACTTTCCCCAAAATCCCAAACAACAAACACCCCCAAGAACAAATCACGTGCTAACTCCCCAACACTGGCATACAAATAATTAGGCTACAAACAAATTCTAGCCAACAGGCTACAAATACTAGCTGCAAACCTCAGGTCACAGACACTAGTCCAAAGAAGCAGCCTAATCACTTTTCCTAATTAGCCCTTTTATACTAAGACAGAGCTCAAATAAATTGTCCCAACAGGAACTCTACCACAAATGCCAGCCAAATACAAATTCCAAATGCCAGAACAAATATCAAGCACATACCAATTTAACCACACTAGGCAAAATACAAACAAAACAAAGCCACTTCCAAATTCCACAAAAAGGCGAAACATCCGGCGAGCGTCATTTGACAAGCTGTTCGGATGAGTGACCGCATGCAGTTGTGAATGGTGACTGAACTGACCAGTCACCACTGATGGCAAAAATGATTGACCACTGTTGTAGCCAAGGAGCGTCTGCTCCGAAAGCGATCTGAGACGGGCGCTGGGAGTGGGGGAAGGTGACACAAGAAGACAAAGAAGTCCATTGATGCCTCTGAATGAATAGCAGCGGATGGCCATTTTGGATATGCATGCCAAATTTGTACTGGTACACACACCTTTGTAAAACATAAATTTTCCGTGGGATTTTTATAAACTCGGGACCTGTACTACATAAGACCTCAGGCTATGGAAGCATTATGTTTTCCAGCTCCTACCTCTTAGCTGAAACTTAAAAACAGGCATCTGGCAACTAGTAAAAATAAATGTGAGTACACAAAACCTTTACTTCAGTGTGTTCAAACCTGTTACTCTATTTCATTAGCACTCAAAGTGATTTTTTTTTATTGTGTAAAGAGTCAAAAGAGACCAGACTCATGCATGTGCTATAAGTATAAAGTATAACAAATCGCAAATTACTTTGGGTATGAAATCATCAAAAACAAAAACAGACCCATTTTTGCCCGATGCTTAATATGTTAAATACCTGTGTAAAATGGACACTACAATGGTCACCTAATTGGCAACAGACTAATCAGAAAATAAATTACAGTCCCAGACTCACCAATTAATTTGACCCCGTCATAAAAACCAAACAATGAAAACTATAAAAGTGAATTCACATTGAACTCCTCATTCATCCCATTATGGTGTAGACTTTTACATTTTAAAATCCAAAAAGCCTCCCTCCTTTTCCTTGGGGCATTACCATCACCCCCTCGCAACCCAGGAGTAATACTCTCAATTCAAATAGAAATAAAGCAGAGATAGGGTGGTTAGCCTCCTTAAAATTCGTTCCACCCCATCTTTCTTTTTATTGGAATTGAGAGCATTACTCCTGGGGTCGGAAGGGGAGATGGTAACACACAGCTATTTCTAAAAGTCTGCACCCTAATGAGATGAATGGGGAGTTAAATGGGAATTCACTTTTTCTTTTTTTTTAACAATTTTTTATTTTTTTTTGACATTACACACAAACATTAACAGTAGAAATCCACTATACATCACAGGACTATTACCGATATAATACTAACAATAATGGCAGCCCAGTTTTTAAATCAAAATAGATGTAGATAAAAAATATACACAAATTAATTACAATACAATACATATTATGCTCTTGCTCGCTCCCCCCCCCCCCCCCCCCCCCCCCCCCCCCCACAGGACCCCCTCTTGGATAGCATCCATTATACCGTTTGACACCAAGGACTAAAAGTTCATATAATGCTTTATCCTCTCCACCACACCTACCCAGATTGCTATGCTAGCTTCATTAACACCTAGAATTATTGCGGTAGATATCTCTAGATAAATCACATCAAGATAGGTAAGAATCCATACCCTCCGGCACATTTTATCCGGTTGAATCCAGCGTGATGCTATTAGCTTTTTGGCAGCCGTAAGACCGGACAAGATTAGCCTTTTTACATGTACAAAGTGTGATAACTGAGAGACATTATTCAGCAACAATACAGAAGGCAGTACAGGTATTGTCAGAAATAAAAATTCTAAATGTACCACTATCACCGTTTAAAAATAAGGAACATCGAATTCACTTTTATAGTTTTATGTATTTTGTTTTTATGATGGGGACATTTCATTAGTTAGTCTGGGACTGTAACTTATGTTCAGATTGTCTGACATCCATCATCCATCGACCTCCAAGAAGTAGCAGCATTTTTCTTCCTTGGCTACAGACCAACAAATAATAGTTTTGAAATAATACTTAATTATTGGGACTCATTTGTTGTTAAAGAGCCAACAGTCTAACAGCACAACAACCCCTACAACCTTAATAGTCTGTCAACCTTTGCTGATCCATCTGTCCTGTTTATTTTACCATGTCTCTCAAACTCTGTTGAAAAATTAAGATGACTAGGGGCTGAAGCATAAATGGCAGCTTTTTTTGGTAAATGGCTGCTTTTTTATATAGCGCTTTTATCCAAAGCGCTTTACAATTAGTTACTCACATTTTACCCACTCACTCCACATTCACTCACACATTCACACACCGACAGCGGAGGCAACCATGCAAGGTGCCAACCTGCTCATCGGGAGCAATTAGGGGTTAAGTGTCTTGCTCAAGGACACATCGACATGCTGCCCGGGAGGAGCGGGAATCGATCCGGGAACCTCCGGATTACCAGACGACTGCTCTACCTCTTGAGCCACTGTCGCATGGAGCAGTGAAGGAAAGACAAGGGGCTGAAGCATGGAGCAGTGAAGGAAAGACAAGGGGCTGAAGCATGGAGCAGTGAAGGAAAGACAAGGGGCTGAAGCAGTGAAGGAAAGACAAGGGGCTGAAGCATGGAGAAGTGAAGGAAAGACAAGGGGCTGAAGCATGGAGCAGTGAAGGAAAGACAAGGGGCTGAAGCATGGAGCACTGAAGGAAAGACAAGGGGCTGAAGCATGGAGAAGTGAAGGAAAGACAAGGGGCTGAAGCATGGAGCAGTGAAGGAAAGACAAGGGTACTTCCAAGGACACTTCAGGCTGAATATAAAAGAGTGCCAGATTCACAAAAGGAGCACGAGCTAGATGCCAGAAATGAGTGGAACACAGTTGCATGAGGACACAAGGACACTGAACATTGCGTACACAATCGGGATACTGTGTGTCTGTGCTGGCAATGCATAATGAAGGTAATCCCATGCAAATTGGATTTTTGGCAGAACATTTGGCACATATTAAATATGTTAATGACTTGTGAGCTTGACGATGCAAAATGCAACTAACAAGGAGCAGGGAAAAAAACATTATTCAAAAAGACATGATTCACAAACAATGTTGATGTGAAATCAGTGTTTCACAATGATATCCCCAATGACCACTAGACTGATGATTGACGGATGATTGGCTGAAAGAGATAGATAAAAAGAAAATGGTTGGAGCTGTCTTGCTTGATTTTACTGCAGCATTCGACATCATAGATCACAAATTCTTACTTAAAAAACTTGAATGTTACGGTTTCTCCTCATCTGCACTATCTTGGATGCAAACTTATTTAGCAAACCGGAAACAAATAGTTTTTTATAATGGGAGTTACTCAGAAGTTAAAACGGTAAGGTGTGGAGTACTCCAAGGAAGTTGCCTTGGGCCTTTGCTCTACACCATATTTACAAATGACATGCCGATCTTGTCCTAAATAAGTCCTATATTTCTATGTATGCGGATGATTCAACGATTTACACATCAGCCTCAACAGCCAATGAATTAAACACTGATTGCAGAGTTGCAATCAGTGATGGAATGGATAAAGAATAACAAACTAGTTCTAAACATATCAAAGACAAGTAGCATCATTTTCGGTTCAAACCATACTCTAAGAACGAACCCAGTCTTGAAACTTTTGATAAGTGATGTGGTAATTAATCAAGTCCAGGAGACTAAACTCCTAGGGGTAACATTAGACAGTAAATTGTCATGGTCACACCATATAAACAATATAGTAGTGAAAATGGGAAGAGGGATTTCTGTTGTTAAAAGATGTGCTCATTTGTTACCACTAAATTCTATCAAACAGGTAATTCAAGCTCTGGTTTTGTCAAATCTTGACTATTGTCCTGCAGTATGGTCGAATGTAACGACGAATAAACTGAAAAAATTACAAATGGTACAAAACAAAGCAGCACGTATAGCGCTTCGCTGTGAGTACAGAACTAATGTTGCAGCGATGCACAGTTGTTTAACTTGGTTACTTGTCAAACATAAATTACTCTGCTCACTCCTTGTATTCACTAGGAATATTCTTGTTACAAAGATCCCCTCAATTTTATATAACAATTTATCAATAAGTCTTGACAGACACAACCATTCCACCAGACATGCTTCTGCACAAGGTTTTGCACTTCCAAAAGTGAGGTTGAATGCAATGAAGCGAACTGTCATGTTCCGTGGTATGCAGGAATGGAACTCTCTTCCCAGACATGTTAAGCAGGAGAATAGTAAATGTCGTTTCAAAATCGTGGTAAAACAACATTTTCAACCAAAGAAATTGACATTCCCTAATAGATAGTGTGTACGTAAATGAAAATGTATGTGTCTGATAAAGAGATAGGTATATATGGATGAAAAGGCATGTGTCTGATAGGGATATATTATTAAAATATTGTATAATTGGCTGATATGAACATAGATAATGTATGTAAAAGCTAAATAGTATATTATGCTGTATTGTATTATGAATTAATTATGAGTAGGTATTATTGTATTGTATTATGAATTCATTCATAAGGAGTATATATTTTTATATTGTATTATAAATTTGATTAGGGTTTTTATTGTTGTTTTAATTGTCTGTATGACATGTAAATGTTGTGAGTGTATAAGGGTTTTTATTGTTGTTTTAATTGTCTGTATGACATGTAAATGTTATGAGTGTATACGGGTTTTTATTGTTGTTTTAATTGTCTGTATGACATGTAAATGTTGTGAGTGTATAAGTCTGTAACTGTATTTTATGTGTTATGGACCCCAGGAAGAATAGCCCCAGCACTGCTGTGGCTAATGGGGATCCAAATAAACTTAAACTTAAACTTAAACTCGTGTAGGGTATATCTCCAATGACATATCAACTAGACTCGTGTAGGGTATATCTCCAATGACATATCAACTAGACTCGTGTAGGGTATATCTCCAATGACATATCAACTAGAATCGTGTAGGCCAGGGTATATCCCCAATGACATACCAACTAGACTCGTGTAGGGTATATATCCAATGACATACCAACTAGACTTGTGTAGGGTATATCTCCAATGACATATCAACTAGACTCGTGTAGGGTATATATCCAATGACATATCAACTAGACTCCTGTAGGGTATATCTCCAAGATGCCAAGATGATGTGTTCTCAAAAATGTTGATGCATGCAAGCTCTAGATTTATCCATGTGGTTGGTACTACTACTATAGATATGCAGTTTATTGTTATTGTAATCACAGTTTATTGGTATTGTAATCACAGTCAGCAGTATATTATTAATATACAAAATTGAATTTCAACATACTGTATAGCCTACTAAAATTTGGGATCTTGGGATTTTTGTTAACTCTTTATTTAAATCTGTGGTTGAAGTTAATTCCCAAAGTGAAATCTGGAAAACCATATCAGGAAAATGGGATCTATGATTGCACTACTGCCTAAAACAAATAATGTGGGGCTACATTTCTTTGTTAATCAGACGCTATCTTTCTTTTAGCTCTTCCAAATGTGAACGTGTACTTGAACGTGTACCCTTTTGTTTTGTGAAGGAAGCGCAGAGTGATGTGAGGTGTCGACGGTGCCTGAGAGAGTGTTGTACTCGTCAGGAATATGTCACACTGAGTAGCTACACTCTGACACTCACAAGGCTGCAGCAGTGAAAAGATGTACTATAGGGGCCTGAAACAGCTCACAGCTGCTCTCTGTGACTGTCTTCAGCTCAATCTGAAACTCATAGTTCTGTATCGTAGTCGGTTCCGCTCGGCGTCACTCATGCACTGTCCTCGCACACGTGCACGCGCACTGAATAAAGACCACAATGTACCTTTAATCCCAATATTTGTCTGACCACACCCCTATCAGCTTACCCATATAAGCAGGGGTGGGGCCACCCACTCGCCTCCTTTTCTCGCTTTCACCACAAGGAAGTGCCTCGGTAGATCCCCACTTAACGTGATGTGATGGTAGGAGAAGAGTTGGAAAACAAGGATACGTTGACATCATATCTTTATTTTCCCTCTCACTATATTCGAGAAAATACGGCGATATTGTCTTCATACTGGAGTGTCTGGAAGATGATGATCATTCTAAAAATCCTCCACCGGTTTTCGTATTGGGAGTTTGCGCCGCTACATGCCTTTCCAACTGCAGTCCTTGCTGTGTGCTGGTTGCGGTAAAGACACAGCTGGGCTGTAGGACGCGCCGCTGTTGTGAGAAGCGGTGGGTTTCAGGTTTGGTGAGTTATGTTTTGCTGGCGAGCTCCACTTGTCTGTTAGTGCTATGGGGGCTAGTTGACAATTTTTATGAAAACCGGCCCCAGACTAGGGTCCTTTGTTCAGCCTCTTAGGCGACAGAAGACCTTGGTCTGAAGCTCATTATAGTTAACTAGTGGGCCACGACCAATAACACTGGTGATCCCTGTGTTTTCTGGACGAGTGGTTGTTTCTCTGTCACCGTGTAGGCCCCTTCTTTCATATGCAAATGAGAGTATTCCCTCACGAGGAAATATGGGCATGGATGATCGTTAGCGGAAGATCTGTGTTCAAGTCAGCTACAGGCCAGTTGGGTATTGTGCTGGCTCCGTCGGGTGTTGGTAAAATCACCGTTGTAAAACTGTGTTAACATCTTGTTTCTCTTCTCTCTTAAACAGTGAGGAGGGTTTCAGAACGGCGGCCTGTCTGAGTGATTGTTATATCATTGTGTACAAGTTCAGGTGATAGCTGCTTAGCTTACGTGCTAGTGGTGACCTACTGTTAGCCAGTCAGCTGTTAGCTGCGGCGCTAGCCTGTTGTGATCACTAGGCAAGGAAACGTTAGCTTGCGTGCTAGTTATGGCCTACCTAGGCTAGGCTAGGAAACGTTAGCTTGATGCTACACTGTTGAACGTGCTTTGATTATAACATGTTTTAAACACTCTTGACTACGACGTCATCTTTGACAGAGGATGTTCGTCGAACCTGCCCTGGGCCAGGACGGCAAGGACTGCGTCAACAAGGGGGACCGTAGCGGCGGGATGGGGCGGCGACGCTGCCCAGGTCGACAACACAGAACGGCTGTGTTTACTACGGTGCCTTGTTGGAGTCTGCAGTTTCGCTTGATCTGCGCTCAAGGTAGGCCAGGTCTCACCAGACCTTGAGCACTTCTTCTTGCTTTCCCTTCTAAATGTTTTGTAAATAACGATGTTTTCCAAAACGAGTGTTGCTGCACTACATTTAGGATACGATGCGAGTTATGTGTGAATTGTCTTGTCACTGGTATTAGCTTCTCCATGCAAAACGGGTTGTTTGTTACAGATGTGGAAATGATCTGGTTTGTTGTGTTGAGAAACATCATGTGTGTTTATGTACTGTGTACTCACAAGTTCACAACTAAGGGGGTTAAACTAACCTATAAAGCTATGCTTAGTGACATATGAGTAAAGAATGATTCTTTTCTCAGCCTGTAATGACAATGAACAGTGTGTTCACATATTAACAGGTTTACCTGTTCAACTGGCCGTATTAAGGGTAAAGTAGGATGCTTGTGTTTCCCCCCGGTTCCCTGGGGACTTCTTCATCCACCTCTCAGACATGTTGTTGCACTACATTGTGTCACTGTGTGGTAGGGATACGATGTAACCCTTAGCTTGATTGCTGAGGTTGTGCTAAACACTGCTTGAGAAACTTTATTTTCCTAAAAGAAAAAATTGTTTGGTCGCTTTTCGTGTGTGCTTAGCAAGGCCTGTGGCCGATACTAATCGAGAATTATGTATTCTCTCATTATGAAAAACGGCGTTCCTCTGTAGAGTGTTTTTGCCATTTTTTGTAGGTGATGATGGGTTGTGTGTGTCATGTGACCTACAACTGGGTTGGGCTGGCCACAGAAGCACATGTGTAAGTTTCCTGGTCCCATGCCCTGGAATATTGGGCGTGTGCACCGCAGAAATTCCCCCGCCATAGAGTACGTCACCGTGCACGTCTCTGTTGGTAGGACTTCCGTGTGCTGTTCAGGTCCATATGATGGATCTGTTTAAAACGGGGGGTGGTCAGGGCTCCTCCTCACGAAGCTCCTATTCGGGCCTTCTGTGAGTTGGGACTCTCCTTCCATGTGAGGGAGCCTCCTCGGAGTACAGAGCCTCCTCCTCAGATTAATAAGGTGAGTGGAACTTCAAGAAGGAGTCCTACTCTATTGTGTGTGTATTCGATTCAATTCGATTATTGAGTGTGTATGGGTTCAGTGCCTCCTCCCCGGAGAGCCCTAAAACCAAACTTTTACATGGCTCAAGGTGCAATATATTCTTTTCAATCTGTACAGCTCGCGTGGGAAGTCTCTCTGGGGATTTCCGTCTCCTCTCTATGGGAGGGTGGTGGAATGTAAAAATGTAAAAGAATATTACCCCCCGCTGTGTAGACTGGGATACATACTGTTGGTGCTTCCTTCTTTTCATTTAAAAAGAGTTGGAGTTAGGAAGTATCACACCCCTCTTGTCGTTCCCCTGGGCGCCTTGGGGATTCAATGACAGGTCTAAATAGTCTGTTCATTGATGTGGTTGTGTCTCGACGCACGCATAGTGCTAGCTCGGGGTGTTCTGTAATCAGGCGACTGACTGGCACTCCTTGGTTGCTTGGGGTTAAAACGGCGTTTTTATAAAGCAACTGGGATGGAGGTTTTTCCTGTTCCGACGACCTGTTTTGGTTGTCGACGGATTCTCGTTCATATCTGGGGGATGATGACGGAATGGATCTGAACATATGTAGAGGGGTCTCACGCCCTGGGGGTGGGCCACCGGGCGCGGTTCGACCCGAACGTCTGGGTGGCACCTTCTTTTCATGTTTATGGTCAACACGCATATCTGCCCCTTCTCCTGGAGTAGGCATGTCGGCGTGGTTAGGGCACGGAACTGGTTCTGGTCACGCTGGTCCGGATCAGTTGAACCTGTTGTCCGCCGGGGATGCAGATCTGCTGTTCTGGTACCCTGAGGGACTTGGGCTTTTTTCAGGGGGAAAAATGCCAGGTCGGTCCGGGTGTCACAGGGTTAAGCGCTATGGATATGAATTGAAAATGGGGGACCCTGATGGAAACAAGACTAACGTCTTTCTCAGGTCTGCATCCCCTTAACAATTGTATGTATTGAGCCATACTGTATTGTACCCATTCTGCAATCTGTTAAATAAAGTTTTCATTCATTCATTCATTCATTCATTCATGGAGACCCTGGTTGGGTACATTTTTTACTCAGCACTGTCGTAATGGCTTACGGCCATGCCAACCTGTACACGCTCGATCTCGTCAGATCTCGGCCGCTACACAGGTTGGTCCTGGTTAGTACTTGGTTGGGAGACCGCCTGGGAATACCAAGTACGGTGTGCTTGGGGCTGGTTCTCTATTCGTTTCGCTCCTCTCTCACGCATGGCGAAGAGGGGCCTGTTGGGGTGGTCTTTGACCTCCTCTGGTGACCCTGTGCTTCCCGTATCGCCGGGCCCGGTCCGAAGTAATGTTTCGTCGACCTGTAGGCCTGGGTTAACCCTTTTTTGGAAACTGAAACACTTGTACTGCGGTATAGCCGGTGTATACCCGCAGGTGTGTTTTGGAGTTTTTTCTTGAGGGTTTATAGGAACAACCACCGCATTGGGTAACACCAAGGTGGTTGATTCCCTGGTGTGTTGGAGCAGTGTCAACTCCCGGGTTCACCGGTTGAGGGTGCCCCTGCACGTTCATGACGTCTGCCAATCGTGTCAGCCTTCTCTGCCTCAACCCCTCTGGGTGGGTTTTTTTTAAATGGAGGCTTGGTCATGCAGCAACGCCAGCATACGCCCCTTCCCCCGGGGCGGCTGTGTTCAGCTGTCCCCTCTGGCGCCTGTCTCGTCCGCAGTCTCCAGGCTAGGGTTAACAGCCTGTTGCCTGGTTTTTTCCCCGGTGCGCTGCCTGCTTCCGTTGGTTAACCTTTTTTGTGTGCTTACGGCCATGCTGACTGCCTGTTCTGCATGGTCAGTGTGCCAGGCGGTGTACTATTGGGGGGACAGGGCCCGCTCGGCTGAGGGGCCTTTGTCCGAATACGCTGGCGATGTGGGGGGCGGGGTCACTAAGTGCCCACCTGGTGGGGTCTTGATGCTGGCATCATGGACTTCTCCGGGCCCCCATTCCAGGGGGTCCAGTCCCTTTGGTGGGTCTGGGCCTTTCTTTGCACTCCGCTGCTACGGCCTTGCCACGGGGTTGGGTTTGCCCTTGACCCCGTGATTCTGGGGGCAGTAACGAGGTTGTTCCCTCCGTTCGTTCCCGGGTGGCATGCGGGTTGTGCGTGTGTGTAGTCGTGGGGTCAGGCCACGGTCTGCTCACCCTGTGCGTTTGAGTTGCTTGAGTGCCTCTTCGCACGGTCGGGTCCGTCGCCCTCCCAGGAAACCTCCAATAGGGGGGGTGCCCTCCATTAGGGAGGGTCGGGGGGGGCTCGGCCCTCCCTGTTCTGATGGTTGTGGGGGGCCTTCAGCGGGGTGTATTTGTCGGCCGGTGGCTCCGCTCGGCCTCCCTATGTGCATGAGTGACGCCGAGCGGAACCGACTACGATACAGAACGTTAGGTTATGACTATAACCAAGTTCTGTTAGTAGTGGTGATGCTCGGCGTCCGACGCCGCTGCAGCCCTTGATCTCGCCTTGTGGTGAAAGCTTGGGAAGGAGGCGAGTGGGTGGCCCCACCCCTGCTTATATGGGTAAGCTGATAGGGGTGTGGTCAGACAAATATTGGGATTAAAGGTACATTGTGGTCTTTATTCAGTGCGCGTGCACGTGTGCGAGGACAGTGCATGAGTGACGCTGAGCGTCACCACTACTAACAGAACTTGGTTATAGTCATAACCTAACGTTCTACATTCGACATTCATTGCACACACATCCACATGCACACACTCACTTTAAACACTCATTTTAACACTACACCATATTTTATCTATTTATTACTTAAAAGAAGCAGTGAAGCCAGACCAGCACTCTCAGGTTCAAAATTTAATGGCAGCCTGAAACAAACATGTTTCGGAAATATGTATTCCTTCTTCAGTGTTATAGCTTGCAATGGACTTGCAGTCAAGATAATGGTTATATACACACAGGTGGTTAATTGGCAGGAAATGACATCACAGCGCAGGTGTGCCTGAGTCTATTGGTCCTCAATGACAAAAGAAAAGACCTATCAAAATAGAGTCTGTTAGTAAATACAAATTATACAAATATACCATGTATAAAAGACATATAAAAAGGCATAAAAAACACAAAAGCAAAAGCAAAAATTGCATTACATTACCCTACCAGAAACTTGCTATGTAACATGCCCGTAGTTTATAGGGCTAATTTAGCCCCTATACTTTTTTCTTTTTTCTTTTAAGCATCAAAGGATAAACATACCTCTTGCAGGAAACAACCACTTGGATTAAACCATATAGATAAAAGGTACTTAAAGGAAACAGGTTAAAACGTTCTCTTCATTCATTCCTCTAGGTTCTATGCAATCAAACAGGTGGATATAATAACATTCCCGTTGTAACAGTAACTTATGTCTGTCTCCCCCTCTCGCGGGCCTGTTGACTAACTCAAGTCCCATGTATCTGAGATCGTTAACGGTATGTTTACACCTGGAAAAGTGTCTAGCTACTGACGACTTTATATCTGAATTTCTCACTGAACACTTATGTTCACTGATTCTTGTTTTAAAGGCTCTGGTTGTCTTCCCCACATAAGAAAAATCACACGGGCATTTTAGTAGATACACAAGATTGGCTGAATTACACGTGATACGCCCTTTAACAGGTATTTTTTTGTTCGTTTTCGGGTGCGTGTAAAATTTCTCTTTGATCATGCCTTGACACTGTACACAGGCTTGACATGGAACATTTCCATCAGGGATATTAGACAAAAAATGTGTAGGTTTCCTTACGGGCAAGTCGGTTTTAACTAATAGGTTGGATAAATTCGCTTGTCTTTTATAAAAGTAATTAGGCGAATGTTGAAACGCTGTCCCTATTATTGGATCCGACTGTAGAATATGCCAATATTTATTGACAATGCTCCGTATGCCTTTCGTAATGGGGCTAAAAGTGGACACGAAAGATACTTTGTCTGTGTTTTCTTTTTTCTTTTTGGGGATAAACAACGAGGCCCTATCAATCAGCTTGGTTTTATTCAGGGCTTTACGTGTCAAATCGACACTATAGCCTCTGTCATGAAAACTGCTTCTTAGAACTTCTGCTTGTGCAGTAAATCTATCTTCAGTGTCGCAAATTCTCCTATAACGGAGTATTTGGCTGAAAGGTAGACTATTTTTCAAGGCAGGAGTGTGGTAACTGGAATAATGTAAGAATGAGTTACGGTCTGTCTCCTTTTTGAAGACCTCTGTATGTAAAGAAATACCATCCGGGGCTTTCTTGATCAAAACATCTAGGAAAGGTAAAGTATGTATATCAGACTTTAATGTAAACTTTATAGTTTCTCTGCAGGTGTTCAAGTACTCAAGGAAGGCTTCAAGATCAGACGATGTACCAGACCAAATAAAGAACATATCATCGATATATCTCATATAGGATTTGACGAATTTCTCAAACGGGTTATTATTAAAAATGTGGTCAGACTCATACTTGGACATGTACAGATTGGCTAGGTTCACAGCGGCTGGGGAGCCCATGCTGAGGCCTCTGTTTTGCAAGTAGTATTTATCTTGGAATCTAAAATAATTCCGAGTTAGTACTAGGTCGGCTAGATTAACTAGCGCTTCTGTGGAGGGGAGTAATTCCTCTCTCGAGTTTAGATAAAAACTCAGTGCGTCCAGCGCGTCAGCATGTGGAATGCTGGGGTATAAACTGACTACGTCTATGGTAACTAATAAGTCCAAGGGACTAATATTACAGGTCGAAAGTTTGTTCAAAAATGTAGTAGTGTCTTTCAAATAACCACGCTGAGAAGAGGCCAAATCCTTAATATGCGAGTCAACAAATTGCGAGATTTTTTCTGTAGCGGAACCTATACCAGAGACGATCGGTCGACCAGGAGGGTTAACCAGATCCTTATGGATCTTCGGTAAAGTGTAAATAATAGGCGTAACTGGGTACTCTACGAACATAAACTTAAATTCATTTTCTGTAATCACCTCTGCCAATCTAAGGCTTTTAAGGGTAGTCTTAATTTCCGCGGAAAATTTAAATACTGGGTCTGTATTTAAAAGGGTATAAACCTCAATATCGTTCAATTGTCTATTGATCTCGGATACATACAAACTCTTATTTTGGAGCACGATTCCGGAACCTTTATCGGCTTTCCTAAAAATTAAATCATCGTTCTTAATAAGATCCTTGAGAGCTGGTGACTCTGATTCTAATAAATTAGGGTAAAGGTGGGCTTTGTGACTGGTTTCACATAATTTAAGGACATCAAGTTGTACCAATCTGCAGAATGTCTCCACTGAGGGTGGGTTGAGATGAGGGGTAAACACGCTGCGTGGTTTAAATACCTTTCTTTTGGAGCAAATGGTATCCGGCTCTGTTTCTGGCCTTTCATCAACATCATCACATATAGGCACATTTTCATTAGTAACATATTGAGTTCTCTTATCCAAACCTCTGGCATAAAATGCTCTTAACTTAATGTTTCTAAAAAACTTAAATAACTCAACTTTGGTGGTAAAGGAGTCCGCTTTCCGAGCCGGGACAAACGATAAACCTTTAGAGAGGATATTGTGATGTGGGTCGCTCAAATGTGCGTCAGAAATGTTTACTATATTAGAATCAATGTTAGAATCAATGTTTATCACCGGAACCGTGGATTTCTTTCTTTGGCTCCTCCTCGTCTTCCTACGGGATCCCTCGCCGGTCTGGGAGGGATCTATTTATTACTAAAATAATACCTCTCTACCTCATTTCAGCATTTTGTACTTTAGTTTTGTATATTGTATATTTTGTATGGTGTTTGGTCTTTATTATTTAACTTTTTTTACTGTATGAAGCACAATTTCAGGAGGCTCATACAGAACCAAGCATTTTACTGTAATGTACGTGTACCTTATATCTATGTATGAATGAATGAATGAATGAATGAATGAATGAATGAATGAATGAATGAATGAATGAATGAATGAATGAATGAATGAATGAATGGATGAATGAATGAATGAATGAATGAATGAATGAATGAATGAATGAATGAATGGATGAAAAGTTTATTTCTTGGACATGTTATTCTTCTTATTTCTTCAAACAACTCACAGTGTCTTGATCCGTCAGACCAAACAATCATAACAACAAATTAAAAAAATCCTTAAAGTAAAAAATTTTTTTTTTTAAAAGAGCAAAGAAAAAACAGGAATTATAAACAAAAGAGCAATGTGTTTGGTTGGCAGACATGTCCAAAAAAAAGCTTAGCTTATTGATCCCTACCCCCTTACATTTGTATTTGTTCTTCCATTAATATTACTAGAATTTACATAATTTAGTATATTACAATATAGAATATTATTTTTACTTATATTAAAAGTTTACAATAAAAAACATGATTCACTTGACAGCAGTGAATATAGTACATCACTACATACACAATATAACATAATTTTGTTTATCCTCACTACTCATTTCTGTATTTTTCTAATGTGTATTTTTTTAACTGCTTTTTAAATTGTGCCACATGTTTACTCAGTTTGATGTAATCGGGTAAATTATTCCACAACTTCACTCCACACACCGATATGCACATGCTTTTCAGCGTGGTGTGTACCATTGGTTGTTTGAGATTCCCTCTCCCTCTCCCTCTCTCTCTATGTGACAAATAAAACAAAACTTGAACTTGAACTAGTACCAGTACTACTGCTGGTTGAGATAGAGAAAATAAATAATATGATAATCAGTCAGGGTGACCAAACAGTCCCACATTTTAGCCTTTTGTCCCGCATCCCACAGCAGAAGAGAATGTCCCGCATTTCAATAAACTCATATATAAAATGTTAAGTATTTAACAATCGTATTGTTTTGTCTAGTTATTAATCGCCAACCATGCACCGATGCCGCGCACATAGCCTATTCTATACACCATTCTATGTCCCTACTTCCCAGTGCCTCGTCTCGCTGGCTACTGCCAGTTGTGTTGTCACATGGACTTTGAGTGACTACAGTGTGACAGTGTGGAGCTGGTGAAGAGCGAGATTCATGTCAAAGGCAATTTCTCTCAGACATGCCAAGAATTTTATAAGCATGCTCTTCATCAGAAGCCTCTAAGCAGCGCGGTCCAGTAAGTAGGGATGGGTACCGAATCCGGTACTTTTAATTAAGGGTATCGACCGAATCACGCCGGTACTACCGAGTACCGATTCACGTGAGATCCACCGGTGCCAGATTTCGGTACTGTAAAAAATATATATATATATGTCCGATGACGCCAACGTTTCATTTACCGCAAAATGAAACCTATGAAGTGTGCCGCACGTTCACGCTAACGTTCACGGGCACAATACACGCTTAGCTAGGATTTGACTTGATGCAACAACAAAGCAAGCCGAAAACTGTCGCAAGTGTGGTTACACTTTACAAAGCTAGATGCAGACAACGCTTGCTGCAATATTATATATATATATTATATATATTAACAAATTGTTCTAAATAAATAATAATGATAATAAATAATTTGAAGTTTGGATTTTTTTTTTTTTTTTTACAACTGATGTAGGTAGATTACATTTTTTTAGACTAAAGTACAGGTACAGAAAAAAGGTACCGTTGGGTACCGGTATCGATTCAAATGTACCAGTAAGTAAATGTCTTGTTCATTCACCAAAAGGCCTATATGGCACCATGAACTGCACTCTCCATGGTGCTGAAACCTTTGTCTCAGATTTAACAAATTATGTGGAAGAGATAGGCTAGAAGGGGCCCAGTAACAACTATGAGGACATGACTTGTCAGCCTTTATGTTTTTTGTTTTTTTTTTACCTTTATTTAACCAGGAAGTCCCATTGAGAAACAAGATCTCTTTTGCAAGGGAGACCTGGCCAAGATGACAGCAATAACATTTGCAATATATCAGACAGCAATACAATGTGCGGTACATCACACAAGAACATAATAAAAGTGCATGTATACAATATACAATACATCACATGTAAACACAAAAACACAAAACAGAATAGTCTACTGTACATAATAGTAAAAGCGTATGACAGTAAAATACAGGGTAATACAGTAATTTAGCAGTTTTGCAGTTGGGAACCCGACAACGGAAAGCAGCGACATTCTTCTTGTAGGAAGTTCTGTTCTACAGTGATTCTGCTGCTTAGCCATCTGGCCTATTGGACCTACATCGCCCTATGATCATAGTTAAAGCATTAGCATGAGTGAATTATCTGAAGTTGCCTACTGCAGCTTTAATTAAATCTCTGCCTGCTATTGACTGGGCTTTTTTTTTAGCAGTATATATATTTTTTTTGTATCTACTTTTTCTCCCCATTTTCTATTTTTCTCCCATCCCAATTTCGTATTATCCAATTCTACCCTCCCCTGTCTCGAACGTTGTTAGACCATGCCTCCCACTGGTCGGCTGCAATGTGGACCAAGCCTTGCATCACGAGGAGGCAGCTGTCGCATCTTTTCACCTGTACAGCGCAATCTCTCAGTGGCGAGGAGTAGCATGTGGGAGGCTCACGCTGCCCCTGATACTTCCTGATTCTGCTGTACAGGCGCACCAACCGACCTGTAGGAGTCGCTGTCCACAACATCCGATCCCCACCCACCGGCTTTCCCACCCCCTAATACTGCCAATTGTATTAGTATGAATGACCAGCCCAGCTCTCGGCGTCCTTACATATACAGTGGAGTATCATGGCAGTTTGATGGTACAGTAGTTTCAGTTTGGTTTTCAGTACCGTTATAGACCTGATTGATATAGACCTGATTGTATAGACCTCAATCATCATCATCACTAGAGGGAATTGCGAAGTGCCCGGCCGGCAAACTGCCTTTGGTAAAAACATCCTCTCAGCCGGGCTGTTTAATCTACCATTGACCATACGAGATTGTACATAATTTCCATCTTTTAAGTTCAATAACAAAAAATGGTTACTCGACAACCAAACCTGTGACTAGTCAAATAGTATAGTAGTGCACCTTGACAACATCCTACAACTTTATACCTTGTACTTAGTTTTTTGTATGTGTTTATGCTTTGTCTCGTAGCATGAGCCAGAGATTTTATTTGCCATGTATTCACAAATCCATTGGGATACAGGTACAGAGCAATACTGTGTGTCTACAACTAAACCAATACAAGAGCAGAGTAGAAACAGTACAGAAATAAAACATGGACAGTAAGAAAAAAAACACAGACAGTATAAAAGGACAAAATGCTAGGGTTAAGATCAACATCCCCTAAAGTGCATTATCATAGTAAAGTGCATGATGCATAGAGGCACAATTTACAGTAAAAGTGCCTATAATCAAAGTGCATAATGCACAGACACACAGAAACAGCACTTCCACAACCTGACTAGTAACACACCAAATTAACAATATGATAATATACAAATCTAGCCTTTGGAGTTATTCAGGCTGCGCACAGCACTGGGGAAGAAACTCTTAGTAAACCGAGAGGTAGAGCATGTGATAGAGCGGTAGCGTCTGCCCGACGGGAGGGGGACAAAGAGGCCTGCGGCTGGGTGACCAGAGGGGTCATTGATAATGCCAGAGGCACGGGAAAGCAGCCTGGCACCATAGATCTCTTCTAGAGCTGGCAGACTAACCCTGATTGCCTTGCGTGCGAGACGCACAATTCTGTTCAGAGATTTCTTCTCCTGGTCTGTAATGTTACCAAACCATATAGTACAGGAGGAAGTAAGAACGCTCTCAATCACACAGCAATAGAAGTTATGTAGAATCACCCTGTTATTAGTGAACTCTTTCAGTTTGCTGGGACTTTTTAACAATGGTGCTGGTATTGGAGTGCCAGCTCAGGTCATATGATATGCTTTACTGCCTGCCTGTTTCGTTTTTATGTTTTGTGTGGGGACTGCGGATGAAGCATCCCTGCTAAATCCGGTGTATTTACACTGCATTTATTGACTGTGTCCATTAATATGCTCTTCCCCGTCTAAATAAACAAATAATAGATAAATAAATGTATCATGGTAAAAGTCATGTACCACTAATTATACTTAAATAATACCATGGCATAATCCCCCAATAGAAATATATATAATTTACAATTTACAGATAATATCATGGTATTCACATAATGTTGTGGTCACTACAAAGAAAAGCAACCAAAGAAAAAAGGAAATACCACCTTTTGGAAGGGTAGGTCGTGGTCGGTGGTTTGAGCTTTCAGACATATTGCCTTGTTGTTGTGAATGGGAACTGCTTAAATTATCTCCCTAAGTAAATACAGCTTCTGGATTAAATTGGATTAATGCAGCAGTTCCCCCACAATGTGTTTCTTTTTTATAAATTTTTTCCCCTGGTACCATAATAAAGCCTTTTAACCAGATTACTTTGGTCTGTATGACTCTCTGCACACAAAGAAGCAGGCTGACTTTAAGACTGTGCATCAACCTGTGGTTAGAAGCCACATTGTGACCATTAGGAGTGTGCTGCACCATGTGTGCTGGGTACCAAACAGCATGCGGCTCATATGGCATGTTCTCGTTTCACACGGTGCTCAAAAATGTGTCCGTTCCATTGTAAACTACAAGAATGCAAGGCGTAAAAATACGTCAAGGCATAACAATCCGTCGAGGCGTAACAGTCTCCCCATGTTACCATTACTTTCACCCTAGCACATGCATGAGTCTGGTCTGTTTTGAAAGGAAACATTCTGAACTTTCTTCCACAACAGGAGAAGAATCACTCTGAGTGCTAATGTAATAGATTAGAGGTTTGAACACACTGAAGTAAAAGTTTTGGTTACTCACGTTTTGTTTACTTGTTGCCAGATGCCTGTTTTTGAGTTCCAGCTGAGAGGTAGGAGCTGGAAAACATAACAGTTTCATAGCCTGAAGTCTTATCTACAGTACAGGTCCAAAGTGTATAATAATCCCACATAACGGAAAATGTGTGTTTTACAGATGTTTTTGTAATACTTGTAATCCTTGACAAGGTCTTCATCTTCTTCTCTCCTTTTACGGTAGGAATCAGCCCTCATGTAAGATATACCATTAGCTCCAGAATTTCATTGGCTACAACAATGGTCAATCATTTTCACCGTCAGAGGAAGTAGCCGAAACCGGACGTGGTCGCACTTGTCCGAAACCGACGCTCGTTGGTTGTTCGCCCTTGTAACCCGAGATTGGAGGCACGTAATAGGTTGAGTAGGGTCAGGGTGTCAATCTAATGGTGGCCATTTGAACTTTCCAATGGTGTGTAGGTTGATCGGCAAAAGTACAGCACTAGGCTGACAGATGAGGGCAAAGTGTTGCGAAGTGTGTGCGCACCCGGTTAACGCCGAACGTTAACAGGCTAATATTCATCTGTTACTACACCCACTTCCGGTCTTCTATCTAAATACATATACAGATAATTGTGTTGGTTAAACAGATATAAATAAGGATAATGATGTTTCTGCAAACCTCTACTCTGTATATACACACTCGATTCAATGTTATTAGATTTTCTTTCAGACTATTTTGATCGCGGATGTCCAGATTCGGTACAGTTATAAGACACTCTGGGCAGAGCTGTTTGGAAGAGCTGTTTGGCAGGCTGTGATGTACAGGCGTAGCATAGAGACAGCTCTGCGTAGGAGTGGGCTCACGAAGATCCACTATGGATCGAAGCATTGTCATGAATTGCTAAATAAAGAAGCCTAAATATATATCGTGGTGCGTGGGCTGTACTTCTACTAGAGACAGTGCATACAATGAGTAGATGGAGCACTGGAGGAGTTCTGAATGGATACAATTATTTGGTGTGATTTTATGTAGAGTAAATATATTTACTGAATTCTGAGGTGAAATTTAAGTTTTAAAGATGTTTTAAATGAATCACAACCTCTGCTAAATGGCTGGGAATCATGCAGTGAGTGGTTGCAATGGTAACTAAGGACTATGTGGCAGAAACCACTGGATGGGGCATGCATGACGCTAGTTTGAGTTGAAAAAAAGCCTCTGCCTAGAACTCAAGCACTATTAGGAATGTCAGTGTGTCTGATTCTTAACCACCAAAACCTGCACGGACTACAACGTATGACATATATCATGCCAGTTAGGGTACCTTGTGTATATGGTTTACTTTTACTCATAGTACTGTACACATACAAATTTAAATTCTTTATTTCCATATTTATTGTAACATATAATATAACCGATACGGCATACAGACCCTCAGCTGCACTTTTGTTTACACTGTTTATTATTTCTCTTATTTTTATATTGAGTTCTAATTGTATTGCCTATATGTATGTCTTCCCTGCCCATACCTGTACCTCCCCTCCCTCATGCTGCTATACCACCCACATTCCCCCAAGGGGATCAATAGGAATAGTAGAACATCTTCAAAAAGATGTTAGGCTAAAGGTCCAGGGCCCTCATTCATCAACGTGTTCTACGCACAGATCTGTGCTTACCCTGTGCGTACGATCATTTCTAAGCAAAGAGTGGGATTCATCAATTTCAACTTGAACTTGACTTTGTGCGTACATCTACGCACAGGTCAGACCTGGCGTACCTAGCTCCCAGTGGTAGAATATCGTTACTACGCATAAGCACTCCTCAGTCCTGCATTAGTTCCAAGGCGGAAATAAGCTTCCGTGCATTAGTGTTCAACTTCTGTATGACGCGTAATTCATTATAGTTCATTGCAAAATAGCGACAGTAGTGTAATTATAACGGGCTCACACGCGAACAAGAGGTTGGCCTGCTTGTTTGGCACGGGGGGGCAGACGCAAAACACCAACCTCCAAACGCGATTAGATATTGTTTCAAATAAAAAGCTAATTATTTTGTGTGTCATGTTTCCAAATAAGATTGGTCACGAAATGCTTTCTACTTCAATTTGTTGGTTAGAATAGATGACCTCCGTTGAAACTTCACTGAGACTAACAGTCTATTTGTGAGCTCCCGCACAGATGTGATGATAATAATAATAATAATAATAATAATAATAATAATAATAATAATAATAATAATAATAATAATAATAATAATAATAATAATAATAATAATAATAGCTTCATTTTATATAGCGCCTTTCAAGAGACCCAAGGTCGCTTTACATAGATAGGGGGGGGGGAATAACAAAGTAACAAACATAGTGGACAGACACACAACATATATATATGATGATGGAATTCATTCAAGATCCTCTCCACCCTCGGGTACGTCTTTGCCACCGCGGCACGGTCCATCGTGATATTGGAGATGGATCGACCCATAGACTGTTACTGTAGCTGTCAAAGCTCCATCACAAATGCAGTTATGTGAATAGAAAGGGATTCCACTCAGTCAATGTTGCGATGCGCATTTGCCTGATACATGTTATTGCTGGATGCCGGGAGGAAGGCGATGCTGAATGTTTTCAATTCATTAAATAAAACGGATACTTTTTGCAAGGGTTTACTGACTGTCATACAAATGATCAACCAACTACATACTGTAACTTTTCAGTGCACGTTCTTATTTACATTGTGACAACAGCCTGTGAGTTCCCGCAGTGACCCGCACACAGACATGATGGAATTCAAGTTCATGTTTGTATTGATCACATATAGGCAGGCTACACATGGCGTATCGGCTACATCATACATGGCAGTAAGATTCATTGTTCTTGTATAGCTCGTATTATTGTTTATGTAGGCTACCCAATACTGACATCAAAATGGATTGTAGTATGCCTCTAGAAATCATATGCAGCAGGTAGAATATTGACGGGAGATCCATCGCGATTTGGAATCAAATTGAGGAGAACTTTAATCCCTGGTATTAATCAAACAACACGGGGAAAGGCAGTCATATTCCAGCGCGGTCTTTATTAGCCGACAACAAAATAGATGCCTCTAGAAATCATATAGCCAATCGAACACAACTAATAAAGGCATTCATATTACAGCACGGTTATAATGACACACAACCAACGCCAAACAGTGGTCAACGAACGGTCTTTATTAGTATTTTGAGCTGTCCAGGCAGAATTGCAGCAATGGTCTTAGGGAGCCGTTGATATCTGACATCACCGTTTACGAGTCCGCCTTTTATTTATCCCACAATACGCGATAGTGTCTTCTTGGTTCGACAGCAGTGAACAATCTTCGTGGAGTTTCTCAGGGTTCCGCTCGGGTCCGTCCATTATTTCACATCCCATGGGGGGTGTTTCCTCATTTTCATGACCATATATGGATAATCATGCACGAGCATTGACGGTAGAACAAAGTGGTATTCATCAACACGGAGGACCATAGAGCCTGCGTACGCACGTGTGATGAATGCCGACTTCCCTGTGCGTACGCTAGTTCTACATTCCGTGCTTACGTGTGGAAGTAGGTCAAGTTCTACGTCCACGTTGATGAATGAGGGCCCAGGGCCCTCATGCATCAACGTGTTCTACGCACAGATCTGTGCTTACCCTGTGCGTACGATCATTTCTAAGCAAAGAGTGGGATTCATCAATTTCAACTTGAACTTGACTTTGTGCGTACATCTACGCACAGGTCAGACCTGGCGTACCTAGCTCCCAGTGGTAGAAGATCGTTACTACGCATAAGCACTCCTCAGTCCTGCATTAGTTCCAAGGCGGAAATAAGCTTCCGTGCATTAGTGTTCAACTTCTGTATGACCCGTAATTCATTATAGTTCATTGCAAAATAGCGACAGTAGTGTAATTATAACGGGCTCACACGCGAACAAGAGGTTGGCCTGCTTGTTTGGCACGGGGGGGCAGACGCAAAACACCAACCTCCAAACGCGATTAGATATTGTTTCAAATAAAAAGCAAATTATTATGTGTGTCATGTTTCCAAATAAGATTGGTCACGAAATGCTTTCTACTTCAATTTGTTGGTTAGAATAGATGACCTCCGTTGAAACTTCACTGAGACTAACAGTCTATTTGTGAGCTCCCGCACAGATGTGATGATAATAATAATAATAATAATAATAATAATAATAATAATAATAATAATAATAATAATAATAATAATAATAATAATAATAATAATAATAATAATAATAATAATAATAATAATAATAGCTTCATTTTATATAGCGCCTTTCAAGAGACCCAAGGTCGCTTTACATAGATAGGGGGGGGGGGGGAATAACAAAGTAACAAACATAGTGGACAGACACACAACATATATATATGATGATGGAATTCATTCAAGATCCTCTCCACCCTCGGGTCTTTGCCACCGCGGCACGGTCCATCGTGATATTGGAGATGGATCGACCAATAGACTGTACTGTAGCTGTCAAAGCTCCATCACAAATGCAGTTATGTGAATAGAAAGGGATTCCACTCAGTCAATGTTGCGATGCGCATTTGCCTGATACATGTTATTGCTGGATGCCGGGGGGAAGGCGATGCTGAATGTTTTCAATTCATTAAATAAAACGGATACTTTTTGCAAGGGTTTACTGACTGTCATACAAATGATCAACCAACTACATACTGTAACTTTTCAGTGCACGTTCTTATTTACATTGTGACAACAGCCTTGTGAGTTCCCGCAGTGACACACAGACATGATGGAATTCAAGTTCATGTATTGAAAGGCAGGCTATCATACATGCAGTGAGATTCATTGTTCTTGTATATGCTCTCGTATTATATTGTTTATATAGGCTACCCAATACTGACATCAAAATAGATTGTAGTATGCCTCTAGAAATCATATGCAGCAGGTAGAAGATTGACGGGAGATCCATCGCGATTTGGAATCAAATTGAGGAGAACTTTAATCCCTGGGGTATTAATCAAACAACACGGGAAAAGGCAGTCATATTCCAGCGCGGTCTTTATTAGCCGACAACTAAATAGATGCATCTAAAAATCATATAGCCAATCGAACACAACTAATAAAGGCATTCATGTTACAGCACGGTTATAATGACACACAACCAACGCCAAACAGTGGTCAACGAACGGTCTTTATTAGTATTTTGAGCTGTCCAGGCAGAATTGCAGCAATGGTCTTAGGGAGCCGTTGATATCTGACATCACCGTTTACGAGTCCGCCTTTTATTTATCCCACAATACGCGATAGTGTCTTCTTGGTTCGACAGCAGTGAACAATCTTCGTGGAATTTCTCAGGGTTCCGCTCGGGTCCGTCCATTATTTCACATCCCATGGGGGGTGTTTCCTCATTTTCATGACCATATATGGATAATCATGCACGAGCATTGACGGTAGAACAAAGTGGTATTCATCAACACGGAGGAGCATAGAGCCTGCGTACGCACGTGTGATGAATGCCGACTTCCCTGTGCGTACGCTAGTTCTACATTCCGTGCTTACGTGTGGAAGTAGGTCAAGTTCTACGTCCACGTTGATGAATGAGGGCCCAGGTCATTCTTGCCTTGATACAAAAATCACTGTGCCAATATTTTACCATTACAACAAACAAAAATAATAATAAATTCTGCTAATTCACCACAAAAATAAAATAATCTCATGAAAGTCAACATCACATTCTATCATCTTCATCATCTATCATCAAATTTGGGTCATGGGTTTCCGTGGTGTTTAAGACACATTTTCAGATACACTGGAAGCCAATTACATTACATTTACATTACATTTTGTCATTTAGCTGACGCTTTTATCCAAAGCGACTTACAAGTTCTGTACGACAAGTCAGCAAATCTTTCAGGAACGGTTCAAGATTATGAAAAGAGAACTGCACAGTGATCAACGCAAGAATGACTTGGACGCCACATGTCAAAAAGACTGGTCCTTTAAGGTTATAGTTCAGGTAATTTAGGTTTAACTACTTTTCAGGTGAACATTGTGCGGACTTCTGGCTTTGCAGCTTGGCCGACAAGTGATACCCCTACTTCACTGTTCTCAGCCCAGCACCCCATGTTGACGTGTCACGTGTGTACTGTAGTTACTGTGGCCAAGTTCAGCTCCAACTCCATAGTGAAGTTCGCAGACGACACAGTGGTGGTGGGGCTGATCTCGGACAACGACGAGAAGGCCTACCGGGAGGAGGTTGAGGTACTGGAACGCTGGTGCCAGGACAACAGCCTGCTCCTGAACATTGGTAAAACCAAGGAGCTGATCGTGGATTATAGGAGAGGACAGCAGGAGACACACACACCACTGAGGATTAACGGGGCTACCGTGGACAGGGTGAGCAGCTTTAAGTACCTGGGGGTCCACATCTCAGAGGATCTGACATGGTCAACACACATAGACACATTAGTAAAGAAGGCGAAGCAGCGCCTCTACCACCTGAGACAGTTAAGGAAGTTCAGAGTATCGGGGAAGATACTCCAGTCCTTCTACTCAGGAGCTGTAGAGAGCATCTTGACCGGAAACATCACTGCCTGGTATGGAAACAGCACGGCACAGGACAAGAAGGCCCTACAGAGAGTGGTGCACTCAGCCGAGCGTACCACGGGTATTGCACTACCTCCCCTGCAGGTTCTATACAACAAGAGGTGCAAATCCAGAGCCTGCAGAATAATGAAAGACCCCCACCACCCCAATAACAGCCTGTTCCAGCTGCTGAGGTCAGGCAGACGCCTGCGAACCCCAGCTACTAGGACAGAGAGGCTTAGGCTCAGCTTCTTCCCCCAGGCCATCAGAGCCTTGAACAATGAACATTGAGTGCCACAGAACACTGAACTATCCACACACAAACACACATGAGCACACACACGACACGCACGCTGTGCACTAGCAGCCACTTTAACACTTTAACATGAGCGGGCACACACTCATGCCGCACTCACCCACACTTATTGCCAAAAGGAAAGGCCACTTTAAATTAGTATAGCAACAGTAACAGTGTATTGCACTACCAAAGCTACCTAGCATGTCCTATATGCTCTGTAAATAACTATGTACAGATACCGAGATGTCACACCATGTTACCTGTTACCTGTTATTGCACAATGTTGTTTTTATTGGATTCTATTATATGTTGTACCACTGTATTGCACATCGTTGCGGGCAAGACCACCCGCATTTCATTGTATACTTGTATGCCGTGACAATTAAAACTCTTGACTTGACTTGTTACTTCTTTGCTCAAAGGAACAGTGGTTCCTCAATATGTGTTATTTTCCTCGGGACCCACCAAGTACACAGTGAAGAAAGGAAACCTTAATATGTATCCATGAGGTCTAGAACCATTATTTTGTATACTATAGTAGTTAACTAACCAACCAAAATTAACTAACTAATGAGTAGCCATCAAATCTGAAAATAGTGTGTCAAATTGTACAGTATTCTCAAAATAATGGGTGAGAAAGGCTCTAAATGAATGAACAGATAGAGATAAGCTACTATAAGCTTTTGTTTCAAAACACTTTGAAGTTACCGCTCCCGTCCATGAAGCACAGCTGGGGTCATAGGCATCAAATAAACACGAGTACAGAACAGGATTCTGTTAAAGAGCCCATATGATGGTCATTCCTCGGGTTAATATAGTAAACCATTTATGTGGAAAAAGAGAAAGAAAGGAGTTCACGAGTTAAACTTATTTAATAATAAGTATCAATAGACATATATGCCAAGAGTAAACTATTGTGTTACATACTGTAGTGACATAGATAGTGTAACGGAAGAAAAGGCTGGACTACAAATGAGGCATTCTGGCCAGAAAGGCTGGACTACAAATGAGGCATTCTAGCAAGAAAGGCTGGACTACAAAAACGAGGCATTCTAGCAAGAAAGGCTGGACTACAAATGAGGCATTCTAGCTAGAAAGGCTGGACTACAAATGAGGCATTCTAGCTAGAAAGGCTGGAATACAAATGAGGCATTCTAGCTAGAAAGGCTGTACTACAAATACAAATTCTAGCTAGAAAGGATGGACTACAAATGAGGCATTGTAGCTAGAAAGGGTGGACTTCAAGTGAAAAAAAAAAGTCATAGAACTCCATTGTCCCCCAACACAAAAACACTAAAACAACAATGGAGTTCTATGACTTCTGGATATGAGACGGATGTGTTGACAATAATAAAAAATAGGTAGGATAAGACGTGGTACAGGTGACATAATTATAGTACAGTGGAGAAGTAAAAATAAAATAGAATAAATAGCAGTGTAAACAATATAACAAATCAATATAATTAAATCTGGACATGTGCATATGGGCAACACGGTGCGAGATGAGGGTATGTATGCCATCTCAGTTATATTTGTCCTACAATAAATAGTTACAATATATAATCCAATAATGGGCGGCTGGGTGGCGCAGCGGACTAAGCGCTCGTCACCAACGCGAGAGACACTGGTATCGAATCCAGCTGTCAGCGTCCGGCTTGGCCGGCCGTCATACCGGCTCAATTGGCAGAGTCAGCGGGAGGGAAGCCGGTGGGTGGTAATCTGGTCGTTGTAAACAGCGACTCCTACAGGTCGGTCAGGGCGCCTGCACAGCGAGGAAGGGAGATGGTGAGGGTAGTGTGAGCCTCCCACACGTTACACCTCACCAATGAGAGTCCGCGCTGGCAGGTGAAAAGAAGTGGCTGGCTGACTCTGCATGTATCGGAGGGGACATGCGATAGTATCTATCAACCCTCCCTAGACCGACCAGTGGGGGGCACATGCGAGCAACGACCAGGAAGGGGAGGGGGGAATTGGCATGACTAAAATTGGGATGAGAGAAAAATCACAGAAAAACAGGAGGAGAAAAAGTGGATACAAAAAAATATATATAATCCAATAATCTAAATAGAATCTAATATATAATCAAAAAAATGCTGAAATGCTAAATGCTAAATATATGCAATATATAATCTAATAATCCAATAATGTAAATCTAATTTAATACAATATATAATCTAAAAATGCTAAATGCTAAATATAATAATATGGTGAAGTATACAGTATTCACATAAGGTAGTATATTTTCCTTTTAGGTGGGAGTCAGCTACATGTACTAGGTTCCTAGTAGTTGGATGTCTGGCAGCAGTCCCTGCCCACTGTTGTGGAGCCTGATGGCCGCTGGTATGAAGGACTGGCCGAGGCGGTTAGTTGAGTGTCAGGGGGGGGGTAAGAGTCTGTTGCTGAACGTGCTTCTCATGTATACAGTATACATGGTGGTATATAAAAAAAGGCAGAAAGTCAACTTGTTTTGCTTTAATCTCTAATAGTGTGTGGCTATAGAGGCCCAACACCTGATACCATCAGGCACGTCCCTAACAGCTGGCACTAGTGAGGCTCTGAGTACGACCTCTGTGAAGTGACAGCAGATTGAATATGGTGGTCCTTTACGCACAGGGACCCTGCTTGGTGGAACTGGGCTGTGGCCCCATTACTGCCTCGGCAGAGACGGCCACCAGGGCTGTCTATCCGTTACTGCATCTGCCGCCGCCGCCACCGTCACAGAGGCACGTTCACACCGCCTCACAGGACCAGGGTCACACACACACACACACACACACACACACACACACACACACACACACACACACACTGTGACAGGGGCACGGCCACACCGCCTCACAGGACCAGGGTCCCACACACACACACACACACACACACACACACACACACACAAACACACTGTGACAGGGACACGGCCACACCGCCTCACAGGACCAGGGTCCCACACACACACACACACACACACACACACACACACACACACACACACACACACACACACACACACACACACACACACACACACACTGTGACAGGGGCACGTCCACACCGTCTCACAGGACCAGGGTCACACCCACACACACACACACACACACACACACACACACTGTGACAGGGGCACGTCCACACCGTCTCACAGGACCAGGGTCACACACACACACACACACACACACACACACACACACACACACACACACACACTGTGACAGGGGCACGGCCACACTGCCTCACAGGACCAGAGTCCCACACACACACACGGACCCCCTCACAGCCTCTCTCTCTCTCTGTCTCTGTCTCACAAACACATATACACATAGATACATGCTCACACACACACACACGTGAACACACACTCAAACACAATCTGATGGATTATCTACAGCTACCGCAGAAGTCACCCATCAATCTGCGGCGACAAGGCTTGTGAGAAGGCCCCATCCAAATAAATAGAGGTCATTCTGTCTGCCTGCCTGCCTGCCTGCCTGCCTGCCTGCCTGCCTGCCTGCCTGCCTGCCTGCCTGCCTGCCTGCCTGCCTGCCTGCCTGCCTGCCTGCCTGCCTGCCTGCCTGCCTGCCTGCCTGCCTGCCTGCCTGCCTGCCTGCCTGCCTGCCTGCCTGCCTGCCTGCCTGCCTGCCTGCCTGCCTGCCTGCCTGCCTGCCTGCCTGCCTGCCTGCCTGCCTGCCTGCCTGCCTGCCTGCCTGCCTGCCTGCCTGCCTGCCTGCCTGCCTGCCTGCCTGCCTGCCTGCCTGCCTGCCTGCCTGCCTGCCTGCCTGCCTGCCTGCCTGCCTGCCTGCCTGCCTGCCTGCCTGCCTGCCTGCCTGCCTGCCTGCCTGCCTGCCTGCCTGCCTGCCTGCCTGCCTGCCTGCCTGCCTGCCTGCCTGCCTGCCTGCCTGCCTGCCTGCCTGCCTGCCTGCCTGCCTGCCTGCCTGCCTGCCTGCCTGCCTGCCTGCCTGCCTGCCTGCCTGCCTGCCTGCCTGCCTGCCTGCCTGCCTGCCTGCCTGCCTGCCTGCCTGCCTGCCTGCCTGCCTGCCTGCCTGCCTGCCTGCCTGCCTGCCTGCCTGCCTGCCTGCCTGCCTGCCTGCCTGCCTGCCTGCCTGCCTGCCTGCCTGCCTGCCTGCCTGCCTGCCTGCCTGCCTGCCTGCCTGCCTGCCTGCCTGCCTGCCTGCCTGCCTGCCTGCCTGCCTGCCTGCCTGCCTGCCTGCCTGCCTGCCTGCCTGCCTGCCTGCCTGCCTGCCTGCCTGCCTGCCTGCCTGCCTGCCTGCCTGCCTGCCTGCCTGCCTGCCTGCCTGCCTGCCTGCCTGCCTGCCTGCCTGCCTGCCTGCCTGCCTGCCTGCCTGCCTGCCTGCCTGCCTGCCTGCCTGCCTGCCTGCCTGCCTGCCTGCCTGCCTGCCTGCCTGCCTGCCTGCCTGCCTGCCTGCCTGCCTGCCTGCCTGCCTGCCTGCCTGCCTGCCTGCCTGCCTGCCTGCCTGCCTGCCTGCCTGCCTGCCTGCCTGCCTGCCTGCCTGCCTGCCTGCCTGCCTGCCTGCCTGCCTGCCTGCCTGCCTGCCTGCCTGCCTGCCTGCCTGCCTGCCTGCCTGCCTGCCTGCCTGCCTGCCTGCCTATCTTTCTCTCTGTGTATCTATGTCTCTCTCTCTATGCTATGT
>NC_140173.1:54418312-54441092 GCF_963971535.1 Notolepis coatsorum
TGAAGTGGCCCTGGGCATTCAAGGAGGTAAAAAGGAATTAACCTTGGGCAATCAAAGTGTTAAAGGTGCAACCCGTGCTTTTCCCTTGCCTCTGGAATACAGCCTTTTATTTGTTCAGGCTCTCAAGGGAGTGAAAGGGCCATTGTGTTTACGTCCCCAAGCTACGACTCAGCGCTGCAACAGGGTTTACTTTATTCTTTTCTTGGTGGTTACTATAGGGTGCTGGCTTAGCGTAGTTATAAGCAAAGGTTCTTAAAGTGTGGGCCCACTTGAGATGGTATACTGCTATGTGTTATTGTGTGTTTAAACTGTGAAGCGTATGTGAAGCGTATTTACCACTGTACCAGTAATGTACAGGGCCGGATTAACGACCGGGCCGTTTGGGCCGCGGCCTGTAGGCCTCTAGTGACGAGGGGCCACCAAAAAAATAAAAATTAATTGTTTTTTTATTATTATTATTTTTATCACTTTTTATTATGATTTTTTTAATTATTTTGGAGATCGATGTCATACTGTGACACTGAAATGAAAAAATCTTTCGTCAACTAAAATATTTAGTCAACAAAAATATTTCATCAACTAAAATATACAGTACGTCACACCCCGTGCCTCTCCCTGCCGTATGCAAGTGGCTAATCTTGAGTTTCCGACCCCCCAGTAAGATAACCATGGATAAATCCAAAAAAAAGAAAGTCTGAGGAAAATAGAGGGTTTAATTCAGCGTGGACAGATTAATTTGCTTTCACAACTAACAATGCAGGCTTACCTGTAGCCTATGCCTGATATGTGGTGCAAAATTTGCGAACAACGATTACTGTCATTTTGATTACTGTAGTTTGCCTGGTATGTAGCCTTGGTTAGTGGCTGCCCCACCAATGTTTTACATATAAAAACGCCACTGTGCGTGCGTGCACGTGTATGTGTGTGTGGGGGCCTCCACATGAGTCTGGCCCAGAGGCCTCTGAATTCTTAATCTGGCCTTGGTAATGTAGCATTGTTAAGAGTTGTGCTACTGTCGTATCGCCCTTAAAGGGAATGTCTACCAGGAGTGTAGCATTGTGATTCATGGTTTTACTTTCATGCCGAGTGCAAAAGGGAATATCTACTAAGAAAGTAGCATTGTGATGCATTGTTCTGTTTCTGCGTCAACCCTGAAATTTACAGTAAACAAGACTGATAATTGGATTCACTGTGTGTGTGTGGTTTAATAATGTATCCCTGTCTAACCTTTTGCTAACCCTGTATTCCACTAAGCGGGGTCGGTACTCATTTCAGGTCTCCTACAGAGAAAAGGTATGGTACTGCTTTGGGGAAAATTATATCAACCACTACTTCCACCGGGTGTGAGGGGGTGTGGGGCGTACTAGCGGGAGCATGGGTGATTAGTGATTACAGAGTATTGCCCTTAAGTGGCGAGAAGGACCAGTGCACAAGTCCTAGGCCAGGGTGCAGTGCTGGGCAAACGCGGTCAAACGGCGTGTGGCCTTCGTCACTGAGGCCGAAGTGCGCGCATCCTATTATTATGCAAAGTCTAGGTCAGGGGTCAGCAACCTTTTTGACATGGAGTGCCTGTTTGAAATATAGTTGTAACTAGTGTGCCTCAACAATATTCCATGCATCGTAATTTTTTTTCTCATCAGGTATTTTTAATGATTTTTACATTATTACATCATTATTGTTATTATTAACAATATTATTATGATGGTTGTATCAACCCTAAATCTGAGTTGGGGGGGGGGTGCAATGCAGACAAGCGGCTGCATACAGTGCGACCATTTATAAAAATTGTTGATTAATCCCACTGGTCACAATGGTGACCGTAATAATGTTTTTGTTATAAGGCTCTGCAAATGTTACTGAATGATGTAGCAATGTATTTCCAGCTAAATTGAAATAATAAACAAATAAAGGGTCTCAATTAAATATGTGGTAGTAAAAAGAACCTGTGGGAGGATTTCAACAAGATAAATGCGACAACAGTGCAAAATATTTCACTATAATATTTATTTTTTTACTGCTGCCCCCTGTGCCTATGCAAATGCCCCTGCGTGCCTATGCAGGCACGCGTGCCTAGGGTTGCCTACCCCTGGTCTAGGTGATAAAATGACTTGTCGCGCCACTTACTTGTATACCAAATACAAGCCCTGTAGGTGCGGTGGGGGGTTGCTTGATCTCCCGACTTCACTGGAAGGATGAGACAAGGTGTATCATCTGTTTTGTGCGCAACAGAGGGAACATGTATGCGTGTGCGCGTGCACGCGTGCGCGGGCGTTTGGCCTTCGCCCATATTACGACTGCACCCCTGGTCCTAGGTCCGTAAATCCTAAGGCCCTGGCTATATGCCACATTTGTTAACCTTAAGCCTAGTACCCCAACACTGCAGTTGGGGGCCCAGCTGGACTTAGCTCTGCCGGGTTCCTACTATCCGGTGCCAGTAGAATCTCACCCTCACTAAGTAGGGATAATCCACCCTTCTACATTTGCACTTTTGATTTACTGTTGTAGTGAAATGCAGCAGGAATGCTGCTTTGTGTTTGTTGAGCAGTGGGCTTTAAGTTCATACATTTATTTTAATAGAAGCCTTAATTATAATTTGTCATTTTTGTATATATTTGGGTTGCAATACTTTCAAATTCAGCTGTATTTATAAATTCATAAAGTTGAAATTAAGCATTATTAAATGCGTTCGAAATGGAATAAAAACAAAGTTACAACAAATTATAATTGTTTATATGCATTATTTATCACATCTGTGACTATTATGGGCTATTTGAGTGATGTATTTGAGGGGTACTACTGGCGGGACTGCAGATAAACAATGCGGCCCCCCAGATTGAGTGTGGACATTTTGTGGCTCTCACCATATACAAAGTTGCCCACCCCAGAGTTAGAATAACACGCGACAGGCGCACGTGCGCTGCGTGTCGATGCTCTGGGGTTGATGGTGTGATAAGATGCTCATTAGATACTGGATGCTGAGAGGCTGGGAGAATGGATACTCTTTCCGTGTCCCTTAGAGTTTTTTCTCTCTTTCTCCCTCTGTCTCGGTGTGAATCTCTCCGTGTTTTTCTCTCCGTCTCTCTCTGCCTTCCTCTCTTTTCTACTTCACTCTCACTCTTTTTCTCACTATATGTGTGTTTCAGTATTTCTCTCTCTCTGCCTTCCTCTATTTTCTACTTCACTCTCACTCTTTTTCTCACTATCTGTGTGTTTCTGTCTTTATCGCTGTCTTCCTCTCTTTCTACTTCACTCTCACTCTTTTCCCCCTCAGTGTGTTTCAGTCACTCTCTCTCTGCCTTCCTCTCTTTTCTATTTCACTCTCACTCTTTTCTCCCTCTCTGTGTTTCAGTCTTCCTCTCTTTTCTACTTCACTCTCACTCTTTTTCTCCCTCTGTGTGTTATGTCTTTCTTGCTGTCTTCCTCTCTTTCTACTTCACTCTCACTCTTTTTCTGCCTCTTTGTGTTTCAGTATTCTTCTATTTTCTACTTCACTCTCACTCTTGTCTCACTCTCTGTGTGTTTCAGTTTTTATCTCTCTCTCTGTATTCCTCTCTTTCTACTTTACTCTCACTATTTTCTCCCTCTCTGTGTTTCAGTATTCTTCTATTTTCTACTTCACTCTCACTCTTGTCTCACTCTCTGTGTGTTTCAGTCTTTATCTCTCTCTGTCTTCCTCTCTTTTCTACTTCACTCTCACTCTTTTTCTCCCTCTCTGTGTCTTTATGACTTTATCGCTGTCTTCTTCTATTTTCTACTTCACTCTCACTCTGTTCTCACTCTGTGTGTTTCAGTCTTTATCTCTATCTGTCTTCCTCTCTTTCTACTTCACTCTCACTCTTTTTCTCCATCTCTGTGTTTCTGTCTTTCTCTCTGCCTTCCTCTATTTTCTACTTCACTCTCACTCTTTTTCTCACTCTGTGTTTCAGTCTTTCTCTCTCTGTCTTCCTCTCTTTCTACTTCACTCTCACTCTTTTTTCTCACTTTGTATATTTCCTCTCTCTCTCTCCTCTCTCCTCCCTCTCTCTCATCTCTCCCCCTCTCCCTCCATCCTTAGTATACTCTGTGGCGTTGTAAATGAAATCAGTGGAACAGGACGTCACAGAGGTTTATGATGGGGGGGAACACAAGGTCAGGCATGGCATCGCTCCGCTCCCCGCCAGCTTTTACTGCAGTACGTCTGCCGGCGTGTATTTATCACGTGTAAAGCCATTACAGCGGCGAGGGGCTGTCGGCGCGCCGTGCATATGCTCACTCTGTTACCCCCGACAGGAGCGTCTCACTGGGGACGCGTCTTTACAGGAACACATAAACTACATCCCCTTTAATGTGGGAGGAAAAACGCTGGAGATACACATTGCGTTCATGTTTTCCTGAGCGCTGCGACTCACTGAGCCCAGTGGCTGACCTTCCCCCGCTGCGGCTGCCGGGTCCTCTCGCAAACTGCTGAAGTGAATTTTTTCTTTTTAAACAATGGATAAAGTAAATAACATCGCCCCCCCCCCCCCCACCTCCCTGCACATTCCCAGAGCTGGTTCAAATTGGCTGCTCTGCCCATCAGATAGGGAAGATTAACAAATTGCCAAATATATTAGAAACAGCTTTTTTTGGGGGGGGGGGGGGGGGGGGGGGGGGGCGTGAGAGAACAGTGTTTGAAGGATGTCGAAATGTAAATGTGAACCATCTGCTTTGAGACGGGGGCCGAGAGGGGGGGGGGGGGGGGGGGGGGGGGGCGACAGAGCCGCGCCGGGGAACCTCCAGCTGCACTGGTCGGACTCATCAGATAAGACAGAACGGGAGATAAGAGAGCGCCGCTGAGGCTCTCGGCGCTCCCGTCTTAATGCCACTAATGGGGAGTGATGGCTGCACTTTGGGGTGAGACATGTGGTCCATATATTCCAACAAACACAGAGAGGCCCCCGCAGGGTGAGGTCACGCCACGTGTCACGGACGGCACTGACGGTGAATGGTAAACGGACCACGTTTGTATCGCTTTTATCCAAAACGCTTTACAAGAATGTACAACAGTGGGCCTCTCATTCACTCGCACATTCACACACCGACGGCAGAGGCAACCGTGCAAGGTGCCAACCTGCCCATCGGGAGCGGTTAGGGGTTAAGTGTCAGAGCTCAAGGACACTTCGACACACTGCCACGGGAAGAGCCAAAATGTAACCGGGAACCTTCTGATTACCAGACGACCGCTCTACCTCCTGTCGCCCCGTGGCTCTAGCACTAGACTCTGTCACTACCCCCGTACCCCTACCCCCCTCCTCCACCACCCAGCTCTGTCACTACCCCCGTACCCCTACCCCCCTCCTCCACCACCCAGCTCAGAGATCCATGCCTTTTGGACAACACTCTCTTGTTCTTCAGATGAACCCGGCAATCAGAGCCACATGCTGCCAACCGACGTTAGTCTTACCTCCGCAGATATGTTAATATGTCATACTGGTATTAATATGTACAGTGATACAGGTATAAAGACACTATGGTAGTAAGTCATACTGGCCTGCAGCGTAAGAACAGGTAAGGGATATAGATATAGTATGGGTGAAGCATGCAGCCTGCAGTATGCGATGGGAGAACAGGACAAATGGCCTTCAGAAGTCTATTCGGAGCAATGTACAATACCTGGAGGTTGGGTTGTAATTCAGATTGCTCTGCATTATGCGACATAATGATCTAATGTAATTGGTCACACATGAGGAGTGAGAAAACAATAACAGGGAAGACATCGGAGGAAAATAAAACATGTGATGTAGGTTATGCATCCAGTGGATAGTGGAAGCTGAATATAGGCTCATAAGGATGGGATAAATAGTTATTATTATTATTATATGGTTGATTACGAGGTCAACATACAGTACACTTGTCCTACATACGTGAATCCAAACGGGTATAAGGGATATTGGCCTACTTTATTGTGTAGAAGAAATATTTTACCCCCACACAACAAGCGCTCCCTCACTGGCAAGACAGCAATATGTTGACCACTGCTGCCTTATTCTGACCTTTAAAACACGTACGTCTCACCATTTGAATTCAGCCTTCGACACAGCTTAAGAAGCCAGTAGTGTGGAGAGAGAGAGAGAGAGAGAGAGAGAGAGAGAGAGAGAGAGAGAGAGAGAGAGAGAGAGAGGCTCTCTTGGGTTGTTTATCTCTCCGCTGAATCAATTCAGATGACTAGTATGATATTCAATGCATCACTTTCTTTTCAACCTGTTTCCAGTTGGAATTGCAGTTTTCTGATATCAGAGATGGGATGATAAACTTGTTTTCCATTCAACTTGGGTCTGTCTGTCTGTCTGTCTGTCTGTCTGTCTGTCTGTCTGTCTGTCTGTCTGTCTGTCTGTCTGTCTGTCTGTCTGTCTGTCTGTCTGTCACTTTTAGCGGGGAGACAGAAAATGGATAAACTTGTTTTCCATTCAACTTGGGTCTGTCTGTCTGTCTGTCTGTCTGTCTGTCTGTCTGTCTGTCTGTCTGTCTGTCTGTCTGTCTGTCTGTCTGTCTGTCTGTCTGCATGTCTGTCTGCATGTCTGTCTGTCTGTCTGTCTGTCTGTCTGTCAAGCCCTACTGTCCTACTGCCCTACTGTCTGTCTGTCTGTCTGTCTGTCTGTCTGTCTGTCTGTCTGTCTGTCTGTCTGTCTGTCTGTCTGTCTGTCACTTTTAGCGGGGAGACAGAAAATGGATAAACGGCCCTTAAAAAATTATTCCCACAGAAAGCAGCCCAAAGAGAGACAGCCGCCGCATCGTCCGGGCAGCGCTCCTTCAAAGCACCTCTGCGTGTGGCAGGGTATGAAACGGAATGATGAAGAGGCGAGGTGAAGAACAGTGCACGTCTGCGCACACACACACACACACACACACACACACACACACACACACACACACACACACACACACACACACACACACACACACACACACACACACACACACACACACACACACACACACACACACACACACACACACACACACACACACACACACACACCAAGCTGACTGGGGAGACAGAGACACTGAGACTACTGACTGGACAGCAAACTGATCTGATTGTATGTCTGTGTGTCAAGTTAAGATAAGATAAGATAAGATGAAATATTCCTTTAGTGATCCCCTTGGGGAAATGCGGGTGTTATAGCAATTAGCAACCTGGGGAGGGGGGAGGGGAGGTACAGGTACGGGCAGGGAAATAGTAGAAAAAACATAAATATAGGCAATCAAATGAATATGAAAATTATGAGAAAAGTACAGTAAGCGGTGTAAACAAAGGTGCAGATGATGCTGACGTTTTATGCTCCATGGAACCTACTGTAAGTTGACAATTATGAAGTTTAGGATGGTGAAGGTAAGAATAACATTATTTGACTTTATTGTCAATGTACACAAGGCCATTTAAATTTGTCTTTCTGCATATCCCTCCTAGTTACACATACACACAGTCCTCATATCCAGGGAACAAAGTTAACTTTTTGGCTTACCAGCCAAGGTGGCTGGTAGATTAAAAAAACAACCAGCCAGGCAGATTTTTTACCAGCCAAACATTTGAAATCGCTTTTTAGTATATGGCCATGTGTTATTATTATTACTATATACAGGGCTCTACGCTAACCGTTTTCCCAGGGAGCTCATGTGCTCCAAAAAAAAATAAAAAATTAGGAGCACAGTGACAATTTTTCAAGTAACAGAGTTTTATTAACAAACTATTTGTTGGTTAATGGTTGGGTAGGTGGGGTGGGGAAAAACTTTACATTGGAGGAGGTTGGGTAGGTGGGGTGGGGGAAAACTGTACATTGGAGGAGGTTGGGTAGGTGGGGAGGGGGTTGGGTAGGTGGGGTGGGGGAAAATTGTACATTGGAGGAGGTTGGGTAGGTGGGGTGGGGGGGGGTTGGGTAGGTGGGGTGGGGTGGGGAAACACTGTACATTGGAGGAGGTTGGGTAGGTGGGGAGGGGGTTGGGTAGGTGGGGTGGGGTGGGGAAACACTGTACATTGGAGGAGGTTGGGTAGGTGGGGTGGGGTGGGGAAACACTGTACATTGGAGGAGGTTGGGTAGGTGGGGTGGGGTGGGGAAACACTGTACATTGGAGGAGGTTGGGTAGGTGGGGTGGGGGGGGGGTTGGGTAGGTGGGGTGGGGTGGGAAAAAACTGTACATTGGAGGAGGTTGGGTAGGTGGGGTGGGGGGGGGGTTGGGTAGGTGGGGAAAAACGGTACATTGGAGGAGGTTGGGTAGGTGGGGTGGGGGGAAACTGTACATTGGAGGGGGTTGGGTTTTGACATTATGTGTAGGGAACGTGCGGCCGATCAATCCATCCATCTCTGCCTCCGTCTATTTGGGTTGCTCAGCGTGTGGCACTGCAGCGTGCCGAAACGATAAGGACCCGCTGGGACTGGTGCGGAGGGGTCAGTCGCTGGCTCTTTCATACCGTAAAGAACGCCTCTGCGGGGGAGCGAGCGCGTCTCTATGTGATGTGTAAGTCACAGATCCTCTAGTAGACCCACAGAGGGAAGGAATCCGCTTCAGGGAAAAGGGAAACCATCCTCTAAAATGGAACAATAGTTTTTTTTTTTGAGGGACAGAAACCGACAGAGGAAGAGCGGAAGGGTTTCCGGTTATATTCGCGGCTCCTCCTGGCAGCCCTGGTAACCCCTAAACGCTTGCCGCGAATGGGTGAATGTGAGGCATACGTTGTAAAGCGATTTGGATAGTTAAAAAAAAAAAATATTATAAAATATTATATATATATAATATAAATGCAGTCCCTCTAACCATCACAACTAACACAACCAACATGTAAAACATTATTCTGTAAGCTATAATCAACTATAGTTCACACTCCTATTTTTATGTTTTGGCGCCAAATAATGTTTAGATGCCAAAACACATGGACACTGTGGAAAAGGGCTGACCTCGATTAGTTGAATAGTCGACTAATTGATCGAAAGGAGCCGTAGTCGACTGCCAACCTCTTAGTCGAATGCAAAAAATATATATATATATATAAATTTTATTTTATTTTATTTTTTATAAATCATTATTTCCAAAAGCAAAGAGGCCTAGAATGGCGCACATACCAAATGGTAAATGGCAAATGGGTGCTTTTTTATATTGCGCTTTTATCTAAAGCGCTTTACAATTTGTTACTCACATTTTACCCATTCACTCACACATTCACACACCGACGGCGGAGGCAACCATGCAAGGTGCCAACCTGCTCATCGGGAGCAATTAGGGGTTAAGTGTCTTGTTCAAGGACTCTTCGACACGCTACCCGGGAGAAGTGGGAATCGAACCGGGAACCTCCAGATTACCAGATGAGTGCTTTACCTCCTGAGCCACTGTCGTAGCAGACCCTATTACGTAGGGGTGGGCGGTATGACGATATTTTATAAATATCGGGTACAGTTGCATTAACGATACACTTCTGAATCGTATCGTGGACATCGCAAGGTTTTGCACAAACTCTGTATTTGGATGTTGTAGGCCTAGTATATGTTGTCACGTCAGTTTCTAAGCCGCCACGGCTGAGATGAGACTTGCTTTAGTGCAGCGCTTTCCACTCTCCCTCTCACAGAAAAAAATGTCACACACACTCGCCCAACTTACACGCACACACACACCCAGAGACAGAGAGGCGGTGGCACAGGCAGCGCACGTGTTTGTTATTATTTGGAGGAAACGGGGAAAGAGGATACGAGAGCATGAGAGAAGCAGTGTCAAATGCTCTTTTAGGGCTGTCGCAGTATGACATTTTCTCAGGCGGTTGTGTGTGTGGCTAATCACCGCGGGAGGCGGTGGTACCGCCCTCAAAAAAATTAAATAAAAAAGTTTAATTTTTTATTTAAATTTTTTATTTTTTATATACCTGTAAATTGACATTACTATGGCCCATTCCACATCGATTATCTATCGTTCAGGATGTAGGAACATTTAACTTTTTCATTCATAGATTCATATGAAAATACCGTCTAGAATATAAATATGTTTTTATCGTTTTCTGCAGTAATTCCTAGAACGTGAGATATAGGCATAAACGCATCTAGATTATCAACTGCAGTTTGTTGGCGATACACGCTATATTAAACATTTCAACTGTACATGATCATAAACGTTATGACTTATCATGCACGGATGAACGGGGGGGGGGGGTCGTTTATAATTCCGTGATCGTCAGTAAATGCTTTATGTAGTATGGGTGATATATTGATCAGAGCAGTTTGCATGGATAATAATAAACAAACGCTGAAATTGCGTTATGGCAGCGATCGCTACACACGGACGTGTGTCTACAGTCCCGCAACAATATGCGAGTGCCGGATGCATTTGCCAGATGCACCGGAGATCTCCAGAGATCCACTTCCGGTTGCAACTCGCCGATCATCCCCCAGGCGGCAGTATTGAAGCGTTGCAGAGTTGTGCAGGCTCCCACTGCATCAGACCAGTCTCCGTGAGGGAATTATGAATAACATGGCGAAAAAATTAAATATGATCTCAATAACGTTGTACGCTGTGGAATGGCAGAATTCGCATGAACTTGAAACACGTCGTAAGCCGTTTCCGGCGGTGGATGTGTTAAGAGTGATGTGTTGTGGGATATATACTGTAGGTCTACGCAAGCAGCAAGCAGTCACACATCCCTTCTCCAACTTAAAACTAACGTTATTTGAGCGAACATTTAACGTTATTATAACACTATTTTAACGTTAGTGAATTTGAATGCACATACATAGCTAGTTAAATATCACAACTTGTGTCATCAATCATTGGGGGAAACTAGCCAATAGCTAACGTTATAGATAGCTAGCCTAATAGTTAATGTTATAGATAGCTAGCCTAATAGCTAATGTTATACATAGCTAGCCTAATAGCTAACATCATAGATAGCGAACGCTAAAGTTTGCAAACAAAGCTAACGTTATCCAGTTGACATTACAGATCATAATAGCTAATAACGTTAACGAAGTGAGCGTAGGGGTTACTCAAAGTGTAGCGGGGTCGGTAGAGAGAGGCAGCACTTGATTTGCGTGTAACATTAGTCATAACATTGAGCAAGTTACATGACTGGCACTTCGGTCCGGGAGGGAGAACGCTCCCCTGTACTCCACTGCGGTTCAGATTAATACAGGAAAAGGTATACATTGGGGGCTCGAGTCCGGGATATGAAAATAAATCCTGATTTAATCTGTGAGTTGTAAACTGTATGGAAGCGTGAAGTTAGCTCATGCTACTGGAAAACGGACGTCTCGTCATTAAATGAACCGAGTTAAAAATGATCACGGCCCTTTTATTTTACCACGGTTGCCGCGGTTGTCTGTTCTCTATCCGCGGGTGCCTTGACACACCGCGGGATTGCGGTGATGCGGTTACCGCGACAGCCCCATGCTCTTTTTCGTTTTCATCATATCTATTTAATCAATTTTTTGTTTAGTCAAGTTACAGCCTCATAAGGGTGTGAGCTTTTTCTAAAAAAATAAAACAAGCTAATGTTAGTGCTAGCTGGTTAGACTTGTGTAAGCTATTCAATGTGTTCTATGTTATTATTGATGCTGACATTAGGTGGAGTTGCAGGGTGTGCGCCTGTGACATGTCCATTGTTGTGGAGTGGAGTGGAAAGAGGAAGAAAACCGCTATGTTGATGATCAGATATCAATTATCCCGTGATTTTATTTTACTATAGTTTGTCTGTAAATTTGCCAAAATCCCCTGCAATATTCTTCTGTTGGTATTCACAACTTTTTTTGAGGAGTTTATTTAATACTAGTGCTGTCAGGCGATAAAAAGAAAAAATTATCTAATTAATTACAGGATTTGTAATTAATTAATCGAATTAATCACATTTTAATCGCATAACCATTTTATGCCTGATATTCTATATTATATAATCATATTTCAAATTGCATGTGTCCGGATGGCAGAATTCAGTACTGTATCTACAAAACCTTCTGTTTAATCATCTTCCATCTATTAATTTGCTTAGATTTGTCAGGTCTGGTCAATTTGATCATGGTGTTATTCACAGTCAAAGATAAAAAAAAAATCTCATTTGGTTCATTACAATTTACTCAAGCCTAGTAACAGACACAGTATTTCTGACACTGGGAATACATTCAGTGTGTGTGTGTGTGTGTGTGTGTGTGTGTGTGTGTGTGTGTGTGTGTGTGTGTGTGTGTGTGTGTGTGTGTGTGTGTGTGTGTGTGTGTGTGTGTGTGTGGTGTGTGTGTGTGCATCTTTGACTAAAGTGGATAGAAAACAGTACTGTGCAAAAACAGACATAATGCAGACATATTTTGCAGGGACTATTATAATCATCATGCTGGCGTGACTGTGTGCATCAAAGGGTTAAATCAAGCATTTTGAAGTGCTTCAGAGGAAATGTCAAAATATCGTGATATATTGTGTATCGTGATATAGCCAAAAAATACCATCCAGCCCTACTATTACGTATTCTACAAATTAGTTTTTGTAATTAATTAGTTAATATTATTATCATGAAACTACATGAAACTACAGTACAACAAACCAGCAAGATTATCTTCAGCGCACAAAAATGACAAGACTGATGAACCAGATAAAAACAACTCGCCGAGCACATCAATTCGTTTGACAGTGTATGACACTAATCAGACATAATCAAATGGATATATAGTATGACACATATTGTTAATGTACACCTACTTCACATAATTCTTTTTTTATAAACGGCATGATCTGCCTAGCGCTGATTACCATGTTGTCATAGGAACAGAATAGGCTGACAGCTTCATGCATGGCTTCGCTTGTAATAAGATTCACTTCTCTCCTGTGGGCCACAGCGCAATCCAACCTAATCATTAATTCAGGACATTGTTTATGCAACTGCCACACAATGCAACTCTCCGGATGCGTGTAATAATGTGTGCGATATTATAATGAACCGGAGCGATGTACAATACCTGGAGGTTGTGTTCTGTTCAGGATATTTGCCGACTTTGATGTACAGTACACAATGCCAGATGTACAGCAGCCTTATGCGTCTTATTGGGTGAGTTCAAAGGACCGCTCCTCCAAGGCGCTTGATCATAGCATACTGGCAGTCACACTGTTTGTAAACACAGAGCGTTGCAAGTGTGTGTGTGTGTGTGTGTGTCTGTGTGAGGGCATTTTACCTGTGTGTGGTGTGTGTGTGTGTGTGTGTGGTGTGTGTGTGTGTGTGTGTGTGTGTGTGTGTGTGTGTGTGTGTGTGTGTGTGTGTGTGTGTGTGTGCGTGTGTGTGTGCGTGTGCGTGCGTGTGTGTGCGTGTGTGTGCATGCCTGTCTGTAGGACGGGGTAACTGAAGGCAGGGGCCCTCTCTCCCATGTTGAGACTTGGATGGAGATTTTGTGCGAATGCAGCAGAAAGCCTGTGACAGTGTACTTAATTATTGTGGCTGTAGCGGGGCCTGCCACCGCCTGGTGGTGCCCAGTGGTGCCTTCCTCTCAGGGGGCAGAGACACGCCGCCATCTGGGGGGTGTCTGTCTACACATGGCCTCGTTAGCATAAACCCAACTACAGATTCAGAATATTACCTCCGAGACATCTAGGAATACACACAGACTGTAACTATGGTAAATACTGCACGTCGGCCCTTACTGTACCCCCCCCCCCACACACACACACCCCCAGGTAAACACGTGAAATACCATTTTCACCATGCAGAATCTGCAGTGAAGAAGATGGTATGGTTATTTATGGTAAGGTTTCCGATGCGTTACATACTCCTATCCGAGCTACGGGAGGGTCATCAAAGAGAAGTTGCCTATTCTCAGTCCTTGCCCCACAATGGTGGAATGAACTACCCACCCCAGTTAGGACAGCCGAAACCCGTCCAATCTTTCGCCGTCGACTAAAGACACACTTCTTCAAACATTATCTGAAATAAAAAATAAAATAAAAAAATATTTCAAATCTAACCATAACTAACCATACTGTCATGCACTTGTCCTAATAAACTAACCTGCACTGTAGCACGCAACACTTTGATGAACATTGTTACTCAGCTGATAGGGTTGTGCCCTTCCTGCTGACTTGTCGTACATAACTTGTAAGTCGCTTTGGATAAAAGCGTCAGCTAAATGACTAAATGTAAATGTACATGTGATATTATGGGACGGGGTAAACCTCTGCTCGGCGGGGGGGGGGGTGGAGACGTGGCTGAGGTAGGCTACTAGAAGGGGGGTGGAGACGTGGCTGAGGTAGGCTACTAGAAGGGGGTGGAGACGTGGCTGAGGTAGGCTACTAGAAGGGGGGTGGAGACGTGGCTGAGGTAGGCTACTAGAAGGGGGGCAGAGACGTGGCTGAGGTAGGCTACTAGACGGGGGGCGGAGACGTGGCTGAGGTAGGCTACTAGAAGGGGGGCAGAGACGTGGCTGAGGTAGGCTACTAGAAGGGGGCAGAGACGTGGCTGAGGTAGGCTACTAGAAGGGGGGCAGAGACGTGGCTGAGGTAGGCTACTAGAAGGGGGGCAGAGACGTGGCTGAGGTAGGCTACTAGAAGGGGGGGCAGAGACGTGGCTGAGGTAGGCTACTAGAAGGAGGGCAGAGACGTGGCTGAGGTAGGCTACTAGAAGGGGGGGGCAGAGACGTGGCTGAGGTAGGCTACTAGAAGGGGGGCAGAGACGTGGCTGAGGTAGGCTACTAGACGGGGGGCGGAGACGTGGCTGAGGTAGGCTTCTAGAAGGGGGGCAGAGACGTGGCTGAGGTAGGCTACTAGAAGGGGGGCCGAGACATGGCTGAGGTAGGCTACTAGAAGGAGTGGAGACGTGGCTGAGGTAGGCTACTAGAAGGGGGGCGGAGACGTGGCTGAGGTAGGCTACTAGACGGGGGGCAGAGACGTGGCTGAGGTAGGCTACTAGAAGGAGGGCAGAGACGTGGCTGAGGTAGGCTACTAGACGGGGGCCAGAGACGTGGCTGAGGTAGGCTACTAGACGGGGGGGCAGAGACGTGGCTGAGGTAGGCTACTAGAAGGGGGGGCGGAGACGTGGCTGAGGTAGGCTACTAGACGGGGGCAGAGACGTGGCTGAGGTAGGCTACTAGAAGGGGGGTGGAGACGTGGCTGAGGTAGGCTACTAGAAGGGGGGCAGAGACGTGGCTGAGGTAGGCTACTAGACGGGGGGCAGAGACGTGGCTGAGGTAGGCTACTAGAAGGGGGGCGAAGATGTGGCTGAGGTAGGCTACTAGAAGGGGGGCAGAGACGTGGCTGAGGTAGGCTACTAGAAGGGGGGCGAAGATGTGGCTGAGGTAGGCTACTAGAAGGGGGGCGGAGACGTGGCTGAGGTAGGCTACTAGAAGGGGGCAGAGACGTGGCTGAGGTAGGCTACTAGAAGGGGGGCAGAGACGTGGCTGAGGTAGGCTACTAGAAGGGGGGCGGAGACGTGGCTGAGGTAGGCTACTAGAAGGGGGGCGAAGATGTGGCTGAGGTAGGCTACTAGAAGGGTGGCAGAGACGTGGCTGAGGTAGGCTACTAGAAGGGGGTGGAGACGTGGCTGAGGTAGGCTACTAGAAGGGGGGCGGAGACGTGCTGAGGTAGGCTACTAGAAGGGGGGCAGAGACGTGGCTGAGGTAGGCTACTAGAAGAGGGTGGAGACGTGGCTGAGGTAGGCTACTAGAAGGGGGGCGGAGACGTGGCTGAGGTAGGCTACTAGAAGAGGGTGGAGACGTGGCTGAGGTAGGCTACTAGACGGGGGTGGAGACGTGGCTGAGGTAGGCTACTAGAAGAGGGTGGAGACGTGGCTGAGGTAGGCTACTAGACGGGGGCAGAGACGTGGCTGAGGTAGGCTACTAGAAGGGGGCAGAGACGTGGCTGAGGTAGGCTACTAGAAGGGGGGTGGAGACGTGGCTGAGGTAGGCTACTAGAAGGGGGGCAGAGACGTGGCTGAGGTAGGCTACTAGACGGGGGCGGAGATGTGGCTGAGGTAGGCTACTAGAAGGGGGTGGAGACGTGGCTGAGGTAGGCTACTAGACGGGCACCGAGGTCTCCCAGATGAACTGGGGAGAACGTTCAACTCACCTGCGCTCTGCTCTCCTCGCACACCGGAGAGGCAGAGAGAGAGAGAGAGAGGGAGAGAGAGAGAGAGAAAGAGAGAGAGAGAGAGAGAGAGAGAGAGAGAGAGAGAGAGAGAGAGAGAGAGAGAGAGAGAGAGAGAGAGAGAGAGGAGAGAGAGAGAGAGAGATAGAAGGGAGAGAGAGGGAGGGGGAGAAGGAGAGAGAGATAGATAGAGAGAGAGGGGGGGAGAGTGAGCGAGAGAGAGAGAGAGAGAGAGAGAGAGAGAGAGAGAGAGAGAGAGAGAGAGAGAGAGAGAGAGAGAGAGAGAGAGAGAGAGAGAGAGAAAGCTGCAAGGAGAGCGATAAAACCTCTAGAAACTCTCGATGCCTTTGATCCAAACACTTCAGTACCGGGATAACTAAAAGGTCATGGCTACAGTATGGGGCTTAATAACCGCAGCCTAACATCTCCCTCTCTTCCTCTCCATTCAGCCGGGCCTCCCGTGATGTCAGAGGGGAGGACGGAGGAGGCTGGCGGGCGCGGCTGGACGATGGCAGGCTCCCACCGCTGACCCGGGAGATGAGTCCTTAAACAGGTGGTCAGTGTGGAGGGGGAAGGGCTAAATCAGCAGCGCACCTTCCTGCCGACGGAGACGCTGGCTGTTTAATGGACCTTAATTACACAGTTCCTCCAGTCTCTCTCTCTCTCTCTCTCTCTCTCTCTCTCTCTCTCTCTCTCTCTCTCTCTCTCTCTCTCTCTCTCTCTCTCTCTCTTTCTCTCTCTCTCTCTCTCTCTCTCTCTCTCTCTCTCTCTCTCTCTCTCTCTCTCTCTCTCTCTCTCTCTCTCTCTCTCTCTCTCTCTCTCTCTCTCTCGCTCACTCTCCCCCCCCTCTCTCTCTCTATCTATCTCTCTCTCCTTCTCCCCCCTCCCTCTCTCTTTCTCTCTCTCTCTCTCTCTCTCTTACCCCCGGCCCCACTGGCCTTCATTCACCCTCTGTCTCCCCGCACAGCGGCCTGCCGGCCAGCCGGCCTGCCCACACACACACGCACGCGTCGCACACACGCGCACAACCGGACACACGCTAGCTCTGGTTTCAGAAGATGCCGCGGGCCAACGGTGTCCACTGCAGTGTTTTAGACACCTGGAATATGTTTTAGACATCTGGAATATGTTTTAGACATCTGGAATATGTTTTAGACACCTGGAATATGTTTTAGACATCTGGAATATGTTTTAGACGACACCTGGAATATGTTTTAGACACCTGGGCCCTCATTCATCAACGTGGACGTAGAATATGTTCTATTTCCACACGTAAGCACGGAATGTAGAACTAGTGTACGCACAGGGAAGTCGGGATTCATCACACGGTGCGTACGCAGGCTCTACGCTCCTCCGTAGAACTTTGTTCTACCGTCAATGCTCGTGCATGATTATCCATATATGGTCATGAAAGTGAGGAAACACCCCCCATGGGATGTGAAATAATGGACTGACCCGAGCGGAACTCTGAGAAACTCCACGAAGAATTCACTGCTGTCGAACCAAGAAGACACTATCGCGTATTATGGGATAAATAAAAGGCGGATTTGTAAACGGTGATGTCAGATATCAACGGCTCCCTAAGACCATTGCTGCAATTCTGCCTGGACAGCTCAAAATACTAATAAAGACCGTTCGTTGACCACTGTTTGGCGTTGGTTGTGTGTCATTATAACCGTGCTGTAATATGAATGCCTTTATTAGTTGTGTTCGATTGGCTATATGATTTTTAGAGGCATCTATTTTGTTGTCGGTTAATAAAGACCGCGCTGGAATATGACTGCCTTTTCCCGTGTTGTTTGATTAATACCCAGGGCCAGGATTAAAGTTCTCCTCAATTTTATTCCAAATCGCGATGGATCTCCCGTCGATTTTCTACCTGCTGCATATGATTTCTAGAGGCATACTACAATCTATTTTGATGTCAGTATTGGGTAGCCTATTATAAACAATAATAGAGATCATATACAAGAACAATGAATCTCACTGCATGTATGATGTAGCCTTTCAATACATGAACTTGAATTCCATCATGTTTGTGTGTGGGACTCACAAGGCTGTTGTCACAATGGGTGGTACCGGTACAGTAATAATTACAGTCCACACAATATCACGATCCATGCCATAGCCTATGTTCTATTAGGACATGATCTGTGACGACAAATGTTCTAGAATGTTTGAAGATATCATACTCTGACAGCATGCCTATGATCAACAAAAACGCGAACTTGAATCCCATCGTATACATAGTCTGTCCACTATGGTGTCATTGCAATGCGTTTTCTATTCTTTCTTATACAGTAAAAAGGGGGAAGAACACTATATTCATATGACTTGTATTCTGCTTACAGCTTCGAAATTCCACTTGTTTCGTTTAACGTAAAGCCTTTTAAATATAATCAAGACGTTCCCGTGTTTCTGCGGTCTGCGCAAAATAATAACGAGTTGAGCTTTATGATTTATGATGAATTGAAAATGGGGGACCCTGATGTAAACAAGACGAAAGTTGGTCTGCATCCCCAATTAACAATTGTATGTACTGAGCTGTACTGTACTGTACCCATTCTGCAATCTGTTAATAAACTTTCCAATCAATCAATCAATCAAGCTACGCGGAGCGCAGTCAGTCAGTAGCCTACACCCCGTATATTCCGATAACGCTATATAAACCATGCTGCATTCATTCTGAGAGAAAGATCTATTATTCCAAATGCTATTTATAGGGTTTTGACCATAATTACACTACTGTTGCTATTTTACAATGAACTATAATGAACTACGGTTCGTACAGAACATGCCAGTGTTATTATGCACAGAAGCTCATTTCCTTGTTGTAATAATATATTCTACCACTGGGCGTCAGGTAAGTGTGGTCTGACCTGTGCGTAGATGTAAGCACGGAGTCAAGTTCAAATCGAAATTGATGAATCCCACTCTTTGCTTAGAAATGATCGTACGCACAGGGTAAGCACAGATCTGTGCGTAGAACACGTTGATGAATGAGGGCCCAGGAATGTTTTAGACACCTGGGCCCTCATTTATGTACAGTAACAGTCTATTGCTCGATCCATCTCCAATATCACGATGGACCGTGCTATGTAGCCTATGTATAGCCTGCCTATGTGATCAATAAAAACGCGAACTTGAATCCCATCATCATATTTATATGTTGTGTCTGTCTACTATGTTTGTTACTTTGTTATTCCCCCCCCCCCTATCTATGCAAAGCGACCTTGGGTCTCTTGAAAGGCGCTATATAAAATGAAGCTATTATTATTATTGTTATTATTATTATTATTATCACGTCTGTGCGCGGAGCTCACAAAAAAAAGAGGACTGTCTTTTGTTTTAGTCTCAGTGAAGTTTCAACAGAGGTAATCTATTCTAACTAACAAATTGAAGTAGAAAGCATTGTGGCCAATCTTATTTGGAAACATGAAAAAAAAAAAAAAAAACACACACAAAATAATAGTATTTCGCTTTTTATTTGAAACAATATTTAATCGCTTTTGGAAGTGGGTGTTCTGCGTCTGCCCCCCCCCGTGCCAAACAAGCAGGCCAACCTCTTGTTCGCGCGTGAGCACGTTATAATTACACTGTCGCTATTTTACAATGAACTATAATGAATTACGGGTCAAGTTGAACACGCCAGTGTTGAAACTAATGCACGGAAGCTTATTTCCGCGATGCAGACTGTAATATAAAAATTCTACCGCTGGGCGCCAGGTACGCATGCCCTGAGCTGTGCGTAGAAGTCAAGCACACGTTCAAATTGATAAGTCCCACACTTTGCTTAGAAATTATCGTACGCACGGGTTACGCACATATCTGTGCGTACGCACCATTGATAAATGAGGGCCCTGGAATCACAAGTTTAATGTGGCAGGTGAGTGGAAAGAACAGGTAGATGAAATCATCTCTGAATACACCAGCAGACTTGATTTAATTCATGCATCACCACTTCCACTCATCATGAAACTTGAGGCAATCAGAGTAATGGCATTGGCCAAAGTACAACATCTGTTCTCCAATGTACATATTCCACGGAAATCACTACATGATTTGACTAATAAAACCGTACACCTAGTGAGACAATGGACTGGCCTCAACACACACACAACACGCAACATTATATTTCACAGTAAACGTGAGGGTGGTCTGGGTGTTCCCAATTTTGAATGGGCATATATTGCTACACGGCTCTCCCATCTGTTGAATATGCTGAACAGTGATGACCAGTATGTGAGAACGCTCGCCCGTTCTTCCCTTTTCTTGGACCTAAAAAGACGTAAGGTCCCCCTGGCGCGTGGTTCGGACCCTAACTTCCTAGGCTTCAAGAGAAAGCCGAATGGAAAGCTGGACAGTCGCTCTCCTGGCTTTGGTGTGTGGTCAGACTGGCCGGACCTTAATGACATGTGTTGCTGGGCTGATGTTACCCTGGAGTGGGTGGGGTCTAACTCTGAGGCAGTGGCTGTCTCAGAGAATATTATATCTGACCCCAGTATCTCAGTCAGAGCATCTATGTCTGTGTGTGGAATGGATCACCAACTTCAACTGACTAATGCCCGAGGTCGCCTCCTGTGGGCACAACAACAAAGACAGCGGGAACAATGGACTGAGTTGAGACTGCAGGGGAAGATTGCGTGTCTCCCTGCTGCGGACCATTCTGTCTCTCACTCTGTGTAATTTTTTTTTGCCATAGATGAGTGCATTGTTATATTTACTCTGAAAGCGAGATTACAGGTCTTATACCATCTAAACTGAATCTCTCCATCTGGTTTCCAGGCAATCATGCTCCTCACTGTATTCATCATGACAATAACCAAATAGCTGAAACCATGTTCCACATCTTAAATGGTTGCTTACATAAGTAGGCATGACAGAATAGTAGATTTGATAGTGAAATATATCTCTCTTATTTTTAGGTCCTCCATCACACTGTTTAAGCATTCTACTGTGAAGCCAAGCATGTTCATACCTGTCAACATTGGGATTAGAAAAAATTTGGACAATTTAGCCCCGCCCCTTCCCCCGGCCCCGCCCCCTCGGCCCGCCCCCTCCCAATGGAGCTGCCTCGTCGCTGCCATCTGCTGGTCAAAACCTGTATGTACCCAGCAATTCTAAACTGTAAATGTCCTACTTTAAGTGTAAATGTTATACAGTAAATTACCTTTTATCAAAATATTAACCATTAAATAAAGGTTGTAATCTGTAAATGTATTTGATTTTACTGTAAATGTTATGATGAATTGAAAATGGGGGAAGTCCTTCTCTGGTCTGCATCCCCTTAACAATTGTGTATTGCGCCATACTGTATTGTACCCATTCTGCAATCTGTTAAAGTTAGCAATCAATCAATGTATTACCATAGTGTCTTTATACCTTCATCACTGTAGGCTACATATTAATACTACAACTCGTTAAAGCTATAAGAAATACCTATGGTCATTAATTTAGCAGTGGGAATATCATTTTTGGAACAGTGTGTGTGTCTACAGAGAAAAGTGAGATAGAAAAAAAGCCAATGCGATTTTGTGTTTTTCCTCAATATCTCTGCAATGCCTGCGAGTTACCAGTAACTGTATTTGTCATACCATGACAATTCACGACAACTTTTAAAACGGATCAATTTATATTTATAAATCGCATTCAGGAAATTGGGCATCAGTGAAGGCATGCTCTCCGTGGAGGAATGGGAGGAGGGGACAGGGGAGGCGCAGAGCAAACGGCTGTTCACCAAAACACATTTACACATTCCTGCATCACATACAGTAACTTTGTATTGTTTTATCCACAGAAGATTTGCAAACCTTTTGTTCCAGAGACAAAAGCCACAGAGTGGGCAATCAAGAGACACTGGCTAAGTTGATTTGACACCCTCTGTGCATCAGTCTCTCCCCTGAGCTCTGAGCTTACGGGTCGCTGTTCTTATTCTTCTTCGGGTCGCAAACCGTCTCCCGGTCTGACTTCCTGTGATAACGTTCTAATCTACACTGCTGCCACCTGTCGTCACGGAGGGGAATTGCAGCCATTTTGTTAAAATTAATATGTCAAAAAAACGTGGCAATTCCGTGAACCGTGAACAGGGCGGGAAGAAGGTTGAAATACAGTACAATTCCGGGAAAAACGTCAGTGTTGACAGGTATGAGCATGTTCAACCTGTGCAATGATGATGTTCCATGTTCTCTAGTATTACAGCTAACACCCCTGATGTATTTGTGGTAAATGAACACCTTAGGGAGGTGTCAATTCTTGAGGTTGGCTGTACTTTTGACTGCAGCTTAGACTACAGCTTCCTAACCAAAATGCTGAAATACCAACAGCTACAGCAGACCATCTCACAGCTAGGCTACAGATGTAAACTCCTAGTTTTTATCTTTGGCAGCCTAGGGCATGTGCACAAGTTGGTTATGAGGGGCCTACAAATAGCCGGTCTCCCCAAAAGGAAGGCCAAGCAGTTAGCCAGGTACTGCTCAGTATCAGCTAATATAGGAAGCCGCTCAATTTGGAGGAGGCGCTGTTACCTTTTCCCATGATTCTGCCGTCCATGCACTTTGTACCTGACTGTTCTTCATAATTTTCTGATTGCACTTGCATTGTTTATGTCCTTTGTATGAGGCCTCCTTGTACTTCTGTTCATGAGGACATAAATAACAATTTCAAATATGTGTGTGTGTGTGTGTGTGTGTGTGTGTGTGAGTGTGTGTGAGTGTGTGTGTGTGTGTGTGTATGTGTG
>NC_140173.1:54441292-54480907 GCF_963971535.1 Notolepis coatsorum
CCCTAACCCCCCCATGTTCCCCCTATCTCTCTCTAACCCCCCTGTCCCCCTATCTCTCCTAACCCCCCTGTTCCCCCCTTCCTCTCCCTAACCCCCTGTTCCCCCCTATCTCTCCCAACCCCCCCTGTCCCCCCTATCTCTCCCTAACCCCCCCTGTTCCCCCTATCTCTCCCTAACCCCCTGTTTCCCCTATCTCTCTCTAACCCCCTGTTCCCCATATCTCTCCCTAACCCCCTGTTTCCCCTATCTCTCCTAACCCCCTTGCTCCCCCTATCTCCTCTCTAACCCCCTGTTCCCCCTATCTCTCTCTACCCCCTGTTTCCCCTATCTCTCTCTAACCCCCCTTGCTCCCCCTATCTCTCTCTAACCCCCCTGTTCCCCTATCTCTCTCTAACCCCCTGTTTCCCCTATCTCTCTCTAACCCCCTGTTCCCCATATCTCTCCTAACCCCCTGTTTCCCCCTATCTCTCTCTAACCCCCTGTTCCCCCTATCTCTCCCTAACCCCCCTTGCTCCCCCTATCTCTCTCTAACCCCTGTTCCCCCTATCTCTCTCTAACCCCCTGTTCCCCTATCTCTCTCTAACCCCCCTGTTCCCCTATCTCTCCCTAACCCCCCTGTTCCCATATCTCTCTCTAAACCCCCTGTTCCCCCTATCTCTCTCTAACCCCCTGTTCCCCCTATCTCTCTCTAACCCCCCTGTTCCCCCTATCTCTCCCTAACCCCCCTGTTCCCCCTATCTCTCTCTAACCCCCCTGTTCCCCCTATCTCTCCCTACCCCCCTTGCTCCCCCTATCTCTCTCTAAACCCACTTGCTCCCCCTATCTCTCTCTAACCCCTTGCTCCCCCTATCTCTCTCTAACCCCCCTTGCTCCCCCTATCTCTCCCTAACCCCCTTGCTCCCCTATCTCTCTCTAACCCCCCCTTGCTCCCCCTATCTCTCCCTAACCCCCCTTGCTCCCCCTATCTCTCTCTAACCCCCCTTGCTCCCCCTATCTCTCTCTAACCCCCCTTGCTCCCCCTATCTCTCTCTAACCCCCCTTGCTCCCCCTATCTCTCTCTAACCCCCCTTGCTCCCCATATCTCTCTCTAACCCCCCTTGCTCCCCCTATCTCTCTCTAACCCCCCTCTGCTCCCCCTATCTCTCTCTAACCCCCCTTGCTCCCCCTATCTCTCTCTAACCCCCCTTGCTCCCCTATCTCTCTCTAACCCCCCTTGCTCCCCATATCTCTCCCTAACCCCCCTTGCTCCCCCTATCTCTCTCTAACCCCCTTGCTCCCATATCTCTCCTAACCCCCCTTGCTCCCCCTATCTCTCCCTAACCCCCCTTGCTCCCCCTATCTCTCCTAACCCCCCTTGCTCCCATATCTCTCCCTAACCCCCTTGCTCCCCCTATCTCTCCCTAACCCCCCTTGCTCCCCCTATCTCTCCTAACCCCCCTTGCTCCCCCTATCTCTCCTAACCCCCTGTTCCCCATATGTTGCCCTAACCTCTCTCCCTAGCCATTTGTTTGTAGCGTCATTGCCAAAATAACCAAACACAAATATTCCTCCTTGCCTCCTGGGGAGCAGTCTTGTCACTAATTACAGATATTTTGTGGGAAGATATGAATCCAAGGGACATATTTCCCCCGATGGACGTCTCTCATCTGGTTCCCATTGTTATTCTAGTACAGGCGTGAACATAAAGGATGGGTTTTATGTAATCCTTTCCCATTCCCCCCCCCCCCCTCTCTCTCTCTCTCTCTCTCTCTCTCTCTCTCTCTCTCTCTCTCTCTCTCTCTCTCTCTCTCTCTCTCTCTCTCTCTCTCTCTCTATCTCTCTCTCTCTCTCTCTCTCTCTCTCTCCCTCTTTCTCTCTCTCTCCCTCTCTCTGGCCCAGCTGGCAGGGCACTCATTATACATATGCCCCCCCCCCCCCCCCCCCCCATCCTGAAACGTTTGGCTCCCACTGTCTCTCATTATTATGTCTTTGTCGTCAGCAGCTTCCACACTTGTCTTGTGGGACTGTGTTGTAGTGAGGCAGGGTTCAGAACACAGTGCCTCAGAGGACCACTGTCATCCCTCTCTGTCTCCTCTCTGTCTCCCTCTCTGTCTCCCTCTCTGTCTCCCTCTCTGTCTCCCTCTATGTCTCCCTCTCTGTCTCCCTCTCTGTCTCCCTCTCTGTCTCCCTATCTGTGTGTGTCTCTCTCTGTCTCCTCTCTGTCTCCCTCTCTGTCTCCCTCTCCCTCTCTGTCTCCCTCTCTGTGTCCCTCTCTGTCTCCATCTCTGTCTCCCTCTCCCTCTCCCTCTCTGTCTCCCTCTCTGTCTCCCTCTCTGTCTCCCTCTCTGTCTCCCTCTCTGTCTCACTCTCTGTAATCCATCTCTGTCTCCCTCTCCCTCTCCCTCTCTGTCTCCCTCTCTGTCTCCCTATCTGTCTCCCTCTCTGTCTCCCTCTCTGTATCCCTATCTGTCTCCCTCTCTGTCTCCCTCTCTGTCTCCCTATCTGTCTCCCTCTCTGTCTCCCTCTCTGTCTCCCTCTCTGTCTCCCTATCCCTCTCTGTCTCCCTCTCTGTCTCCCTCTCTTTCTCCATCTCTGTCTCCCTCTCTGTCTCCCTCTCTGTGTCCCTCTCTGTCTCCCTCTCTGTCTCCCTCTCTGTCTCCCTCTCTGTCTCCCTCTCTCCTCTCTGTCTCCATCTCTGTCTCCCCTCTCTGTCTCCCTCTCTGTCTCCCTCTCTGTCTCCCTCTCTGTCTCCCTCTCTTCTGTCTCCCTATCTGTCTCCCTCTCTGTCTCCCTCTCCCTCTCTGTCTCCCTCTCTGTCTCCCTCTCTGGTCTCCCTCTCCCTCTCTGTCTCCCTCTCCCTCTCTGTCTCCCTCTCTGTCTCCCTCTCTGTCTCCCTCTCTGTCTCCCTCTCCCTCTCTGTCTCCCTCTCCCTCTCTGTCTCCCTCTCCCTCTCTGTCTCCCTCTCTGTCTCCCCTCTCTGTCTCCCTCTCTGTCTCCCTCTCCCTCTCTGTCTCCCTCTCCCTCTCTGTCTCCCTCTCTGTCTCCCTCTCCCTCTCTGTCTCCCTCTCTGTCTCCATCTCTGTCTCCCTCTCTGTCTCCCTCTCCCTCTCTGTCTCCTATCTGTCTCCCTCTCTGTCTCCCTCTCCCTCTCTGGTCTCCCTCTGTCTCCCTCTCTGTCTCCCTCTCTGTCTCCCTCTCTGTCTCCCTCTCTGTCTCCATCCCTGTCTCCCTCTCTGTCTCCCTCTCTGTCTCCCTCTCTGTTCTCCCTCTCTGTCTCCCTCTCTGTCTCCCCTCTCTGTCTCCTCTCCTGTCTCCCTCTCTGTCTCCCTCTCCTGTCTCCCTCTCTGTCTCCATCTCCTCTCTGTCTCCCTCTCTGTCTCCCTCTCCCTCTCTGTCTCCCTCTCTGTCTCCATCTCCTCTCTGTCTCCCTATCTGTCTCCCTCTCTGTCTCCCTCTCCCTCTCTGTCTCCCTCTCTGTCTCCCTCTCTGTCTCCCTCTCTGTCTCCCATCTCTGTCTCCTCTCTCTGTCTCCATCTCTGTCTCCCTCTCCCTCTCTGTCTCCCTCTCTGTCTCCCTCTTTGTCTCCCTCTCTGTCTCCCTCTCTGTCTCCCTCTCTCTCTCCCTATCTGTCTCCCTCTCTGTGGCCCTCTCTGTATCCATCTCCCTCTCTGTCTCCCTCTCTGTCTCCCTCTCTGTCTCCCTCTATGTACTGTATCCCTCTATGTCTCCCTATCTGTCTCCCTCTCTCTCTGTCTCCCTCTCCCTCTCTGTCTCCCTCTGTCCTCCCTCTCTGTCTCCCTCTCTGTCTCCCTCTCTGTCTCCCTCTCTGTCTCCCTATCTGTCTCCCTCTCTGTGGCCCTCTCTGTATCCATCTCCCTCTCTGTCTCCCTCTCTGTCTCCCTCTCTGTCTCCCTCTCCCTCTCTGTGTCCTTCTCTGTGTCCCTCTCCCTCTCTGTATATCCATCTCCCTCTCTGTCTCCCTCTCTGTGGCCCTCTCTGTATCCATCTCCCTCTCTGTATCCATCTCCCTCTCTGTCTCCATCTCCTGTCTCCCTCTCTGTCTCCTCTCCCTCTCTGTGTCCTTCTCTGTGTCCCTCTCCCTCTCTGTATCCATCTCCCTCTCTGTCTCCCTCTCTGTGTCCCTCTCCCTCTCTGTATCCATCTCCCTCTCTGTCTCCCTCTCTGTATCCTTCTCCCTCTCTGTATCCATCTCCCTCTCTGTCTCCCTCTATGTCTCCCTATCTGTCTCCCTCTCTGTGGCCCTCTCTGTATCCATCTCCCTCTCTGTATCCATCTCCCTCTCTGTCTCCCTCTCCCTCTCTGTGTCCTTCTCTGTGTCCCTCTCCGTGTCCCGTGTCCTCAAACTCAAAGCGATCCCCACAATGTAGGGTGGAAATTGCCTCCTTCACCACCGCACCCAACCTTGGGCTACGCAGGCTCAGTGGCTGCCATACACTGGCACCAGGCACACATCACACTCTCACTTTTCAAATCAGACCTTGATGACCGGTATGAACATGTATTACCAAGCACATATCTCTTTTTTTCCTCTTTAAAAGAATATCAAAGTGGTTTGGTATTCATTCCATTATTTTATGTCTTGTATTCCCTGAGCTGAGAAGGTCGTAGACAAGCATATTCATGTTGAGAAGGAATACCAGCGAGTTGTTTGACAGTTTAAATGAATGATGTGACAGCAGGAGGAACATACCACAGTATCTGGTGATGGTCTGCGAGAACACATTGTTTTCAAGCCGCATAACAGTGGAAATATCTCAGTGGAATTATCAGTGTGTAAAACATGGACTTTTGTGAACATCCAGACATAATGTTCATTGCCTTTTGAATAAGAACTTTTTCCCCGCTTTGATCCGAGTTGGACTTTAAAGACGATTCCCATGTAATTTCTGCTCTACGGAGAGGAGATGAGGAGAGGAGAGGAGAGGATAGAGGAGAGGAGAGGAGAGGAGAGGAGAGGAGAGGAGAGGAGAGGAGAGGAGAGAGAGAGAGAGAGAGAGAGAGAGAGAGAAGAGATGGAAAGGGAGAGATAGAATGTGGAGGGTGGAGAGGGAGGGAGGGAGGGATGGAGAGAGAAGAGAGATGTGGATGGATGGAGAGGGAGGGAGGGATGGAGAGAGAGATGTGGAGGGATGGAGAGGGCGGGATGGAGAGAGAGCGATGTGGAGGGAGGGAGGGAGGGAGGGAGGGAGGGAGGGAGGGAGGGAGGGAGGGAGGGAGGGAGGGAGGGATGGAGGGAGGGAGAGGAGAGAGAGAGAGAGATACATGGCAATGTACAGAATAAATGTGTACGGCGGAACATGAACCTGTAAATAAGCATGCCTCGCTTGCTGCACACAACCAAGAGAACTTAGTCACTTGAACAAACATTAGAAAATGGGTATGCAATATCACTTTTTAACTAAATAACCCTTTTTAAAAGTGTGAAACTTCCCTCCAGCTTCACATGTCTTCTTGAGATTGCAACAACTAAATGTGTACATACTTCCTATGTAGTGCTAATACAAAACACATACATATTTCATGATTTAAATCATAATAAATCATGTAAATAATATATGGGGGAAAAAAAGATAATTATCAAATAATGACATAAATAATATTTATGGCAGTTAACCCTTTCACTGCCGCACTACCAACACGGTTAACCCTTTCACTGCGACAATTCACAGAAGGTAACCCTTTCACTGCCCACGACAGAAGGTTAACCCTTTACTATCACACAACCGACGCCGACTGTCAGTTGTGTGATAGTAAGGGTTAACCTTTCTGTCGTGTGGCAGTGAAAGGGTTAAATTGCCCAGCCACCCCACTCTCCATTATTAAACACAGACTGAGTTGTGTTTTACCCGGCTGTAATGTTTAGACCTATTTATCACACTGAATCATGCTACTACTAGTGTCCATTCAGGGGCACTTTTAGTTTGATAGCTCACATTGACGGACAGAGAAGGAGCACCACCCATCAGTGAATCAGCCAAACATTAAGCCAACAAATTAAGAATTCATCTCTTAATTGCTTGCCTGGGTAAATAAAGGTTAACTAAAAAAAACTGTGGCTGGTTTATATGTCTACTCTCCTGACCCTTTGGCAAGTAACCAGTTATTTGATTGGATGTGTTTTCTGTTTTAAATATGAATGTGTCTTGTAGCTGAACATGTCAGTCTATTGCCCTGCTCACCATAATTGGCCTGCACAGCCAAGACAGCAGCAAGCATGTCTACACTGGAGCTCTCCTGCCAGTTAAAACCCAGTGTGTCCACCTCAATTAGCTGGCATTTCTGCATGTCTCCATGTAGGTTGGCAAACATACATTGATTCCCTTACAGAAACAATTATGGTACAATTATGGTTGTGGGGCGGCGTGGCTCAGGGGTAGAGCGGGTTGTCCAATGATCGAAGGGTTGGTGGTTCGAATCCCGCTCAAGCCCATGTCCATCCCACTGCCGTTGTGTCCTTGGGCAAGACACTTAACCTACTTGCCTCGTATGAATGTGTATGCATGTGAATGAATGTTGGTGGTGGTCGGAGGGGCCGAAGGCGATGATTATTCGCCACGCTTCCGTGAGTCTGCCTCAGGGCAGCTCTGGCTGCAATTGTAGCTTACCACCATCGGTATGACTGTATATGAACGAATAATGGACTCTGTAAGCGCTCTGGGGTCACTGGGGTGTCATGAAGAGCGCTATATAAATCCAATCCATTATTATTATTATTACAGTCAGGGCCGCCTGGGAGAAATGCGAGGCCCTGTGCGAGATTTAAACGCAAGCCCCCCCCCCCCCCCCCCCCCCAAAAAGGTTAAAAAAAATAAAAAAATTTATATAATTTATTTCTATTTTTTTTATACAGTCAAATAATAGCGCTGCCCGAGGCTGGGCATGATACAGTCAACATATAGCAAGAGAGAGAGCAAGAGAGCAAGAGAGAGCTCCCGTTAGTTACGTGTTACGCGTCCCTGCCTTTAGCTAATTGCTACTAGTACTAGCCGACATAGCTATAGCCTGACTGAAGGTTCTAACATGCAACAACTTTCATCTTCAGTCCATCTGCCGAACATCCTCTTCGTCTTGGCAAAGTTGGCATAGCCATCATACTTGGTATTGATAACAAGCTTATGGCACACGGTGTCATAAACCAGTTACCGTGGTGAAGAAATTTTTGCACTGAAATAATACCATGGTATAATCCAATTTAAACCATAATGGTAATATTATGCTAGTGACGGAAACATCATGAAAATAAATGTATTTTGTTAAGGGTGATTTCAGTGTAAATGTGTTTTAACTTAAATATGTCTCCACCAACATAACACCAACGTCACCTTCCAATGGTACTGGAAGGAAGTCAGTGACATCATAGTATCAGGGTAGACTACCTTTTGAGACAGAATTCAGTAGCCTACGTACCTACACACTGTAGCACTGTGCTCCCTATTACCTCCTAGTCAAGTCAAGTCAAGAGTTTTATTTGTCAAGGCATACGAGTATACAATGAAATGCGGGTGGTCTTGCCTGCAACGATGTGCATAATACAATAGTAATAACATATAATAGAATCCAATAGAACGACATTGTGCAATAAAACAAGTAAACAGAGTAGGGCATATCGGTATATGTACATACGTTATTTACAGAGCATGGTAGGACATGCTAGGTCCTGTGGTAGTGCAATACACTGTTAGCTACGGATGAGGCACTGGATCTTTATGTACATGCTATATTATACAATCTCATGTTATACTATACTATTCTTAAAGTGACCTTTCCTTTTGTAAAGTGACCATAAGTGTGAGCGTGTGCAGCATGAGTGTGTGTGTGCTCATGTTAAAGTGGCTGCTAGTGTGTGAGCGTGTACACAGTGTGTGTGTTGTGTGTGTGCTCATGTGTGCTTGTGTGTGGATAGTTCAGTGTTCAAGGCTCTGATGGCCTGGGGGAAGAAGCTGAGCCGAAGTCTCTCTGTCCTAGTAGCTGGTGTTCGCAGGCGTCTGCCTGACCTCAGCAGCATGAACAGGCTGTTGTTGGGGTGGTGAGAGTCTTTCATTATTCTGCAGGCTCTGGATTTGCACCTCTTGTTGTATAGAACCTGCAGGGGAGGTAGTGCAATACCCGTGGTACGCTCGGCTGAGCGCACCACTCTCTGTAGGGCCTTCTTGTCCTGTGCCGTGCTGTTTCCATACCAGGCAGTGATGTTTCCAGTCAAGATGCTCTCTACAGCTCCGGAGTAGAAGGACTGGAGTATGGATGCAGATACATAATCACATGCACACGCACACGCACAAACACACACACACACACACACACACACACACACACACACACACACACACACACACACACACACACACACACACACACACACACACACACACACACACACACACACACACACACACACAGTGATCAGTGATGCTGCTGCCCGTCGTCAGTCCAGTGGATCCGGAGAGGCGGCCTATACAGGGCTTTGTGTCCAGTCATGTCCAGGAAGGAAGAACTGCTGAAGCGCTGGTGTCTGAGTCTGAATCCCCTCTTGACCAGGGCAGCGTGTGAAGCCCCAGGTCAGAGCTGCCAAGTCAGGCCTGGTGTCACCTGTCTCTCTGTCTTACAGCTCACACCTGGGCCCTCATTCATCAATTGTGTGCGTAGAAATGTTCTATTTCCACACGTAAGCACGGAATGTAGAACTAGTGTACGCACAGGGAAGTCGGGATTCATCACACACTGCGTACGCAGGCTCTATGCTCCTCCGTGTTGATGAATACCACTTTGTTCTACCGTCAATGCTCGTGCATGATTATCCATATATGGTCATGAAAGTGAGGAAACACCCCCCATGGGATGTGAAATAATGGACTGACCCGAGCGGAACCCTGAGAAACTCCACGGAGAATTCACTGCTGTCGAACCAAGAAGACACTATCGCGTATTATGGGATAAATAAAAGGCGGATTTGTAAACGGTGATGTCAGATATCAACGGCTCCCTAAGACCATTGCTGCAATTCTGCCTGGACAGCTCAAAATACTAATAAAGACCGTTCGTTGACCACTGTTTGGCGTTGGTTGTGTGTCATTATAACCGTGCTGTAATATGAATGCCTTTATTAGTTGTGTTCGATTGGCTATATGATTTTTAGAGGCATCTATTTTGTTGACTGCCTTTTCCCGTGTTGTTTGATTAATACCCAGGGATTAAAGTTCTCCTCAATTTGATTCCAAATCGCGATGGATCTCCCGTCAATTTTCTACCTGCTGCATATGATTTCTAGAGGCATACTACAATCTATTTTGATGTCAGTATTGGGTAGCCTATACATAAACAATAATACGAGAGCATATAATACAAGAACAATGAATCTTACTGCCATGTATGATGTAGCAGATGCGCCATGTGTAGCCTGCCTATATGTGATCAATACAAACATGAACTTGAATTCCATCATGTCTGTGTGCGGGTCACTGCGGGAACTCACAAGGCTGTTGTCACAATGTAAATAAGAACGTGCACTGAAAAGTTACAGTATGTAGTTGGTTGATTATTTGTATGACAGTCAGTAAACCCTTGCAAAAAGTATCCGCGGCATCCAGCAATAACATGTATCAGGCAAATGCGCATCGCAACATTGACTGAGTGGAATCCCTTTCTATTCACATAACTGCATTTGTGATGGAGCTTTGACAGCTACAGTAAGTAACAGTCTATTGCTCGATCCATCTCCAATATCACGATGGACCGTGCCGCGGTGGCAAAGACCCGAGGGTGGAGAGGATCTTGAATTAATTCCATCATATATATGTTGTGTGTCTGTCCACTATGTTTGTTACTTTGTTATTCCCCCCCCCCTATCTATGTAAAGCGACCTTGAGTCTCTTGAAAGGCGCTATATAAAATGAAGCTATTATTATTATTGTTATTATTATTATTATCATCACGTCTGTGCGGGAGCTCACAAATAGACTGTTAGTCTCAGTGAAGTTTCAACGGAGGTCATCTATTCTAACCAACAAATTGAAGTAGAAAGCATTTCGTGACCAATCTTATTTGGAAACATGACACACAAAATAATTTGCTTTTTATTTGAAACAATATCTAATCGCGTTTGGAGGTTGGTGTTTTGCGTCTGCCCCCCTGTGCCAAACAAGCAGGCCAACCTCTTGTTTGCGTGTGAGCCCGTTATAATTACACTACTGTCGCTATTTTACAATGAACTATAATGAATTACGGGTCATACAGAAGTTGAACACTAATGCACGGAAGCTTATTTCCGCCTTGAAACGAATGCAGGACTGAGGAGTGCTTATGCGTAGTAACGATATTCTACCACTGGGCGCCAGGTACGCCTGGTCTGACCTGTGCGTAGATGTAAGCACGGAGTCAAGTTCAAATCGAAATTGATGAATCCCACTCTTTGCTTAGAAATGATCGTACGCACAGGGTAAGCACAGATCTGTGCGTAGAACACGTTGATGAATGAGGGCCCTGGACTTACCTGGTGTCACCTGTCTCTCTCTGTCTTACAGCTCACACCTGGACTTACCTAGTGTCAGCTGTCTCTCTGTCTTACAGCTCACACCTGGACTTACCTAGTGTCACCTGTCTCTCTGTCTTACAGCTCAGACCTGGACTTACCTGGTGTCACCTGTCTCTCTCTGTCTTACAGCTCACACCTGGACTTACCTGGTGTCACCTGTCTCTCTCTGTCTTACAGCTCACACCTGGACTTACCTAGTGTCACCTGTCTCTCTGTCTTACAGCTCACACCTGGACTTACCTGGTGTCACCTGTCTCTCTCTGTCTTACAGCTCACACCTGGACTTACCTGGTGTCACCTGTCTCTCTCTGTCTTACAGCTCACACCTGGACTCACCTGGTGTCACCTGTCTCTCTGTCTTACAGCTCACACCTGGACTTACCTTGTGTCACCTGTCTCTCTGTCTTACAGCTCACACCTGGACTTACCTAGTGTCACCTGTCTCTCTGTCTTACAGCTCAGACCTGGACTTACCTGGTGTCACCTGTCTCTCTGTCTTACAGCTCACACCTGGACTCACCTAGTGTCACCTGTCTCTCTGTCTTACAGCTCAGACCTGGACTTACCTGGTGTCACCTGTCTCTCTCTGTCTTACAGCTCACACCTGGACTTACCTAGTGTCACCTGTCTCTCTGTCTTACAGCTCACACCTGGACTTACCTAGTGTCACCTGTCTCTCTGTCTTACAGCTCAGACCTGGACTTACCTGGTGTCACCTGTCTCTCTCTGTCTTACAGCTCACACCTAGACTCACCTAGTGTCACCTGTCTCTCTGTCTTACAGCTCACACCTGGACTTACCTAGTGTCACCTGTCTCTCTGTCTTACAGCTCAGACCTGGACTTACCTAGTGTCACCTGTCTCTCTCTGTCTTACAGCTCACACCTGGACTTACCTGGTGTCACCTGTCTCTCTCTGTCTTACAGCTCACACCTGGACTCACCTGGTGTCACCTGTCTCTCTGTCTTACAGCTCACACCTGGACTTACCTAGTGTCACCTGTCTCTCTGTCTTACAGCTCAGACCTGGACTTACCTGGTGTCACCTGTCTCTCTCTGTCTTACAGCTCAGACCTGGACTTACCTAGTGTCACCTGTCTCTCTGTCTTACAGCTCACACCTGGACTTACCTAGTGTCACCTGTCTCTCTCTGTCTTACAGCTCAGACCTGGACTCACCTAGTGTCAGCTGTATCTCTGTCTTACAGCTCAGACCTGGACTTACCTAGTGTCACCTGTCTCTCTGTCTTACAGCTCACACCTGGACTTACCTAGTGTCACCTGTCTCTCTCTGTCTTACAGCTCACACCTGGACTTACCTAGTGTCACCTGTCTCTCTCTGTCTTACAGCTCACACCTGGACTTACCTAGTGTCACCTGTCTCTCTGTCTTACAGCTCACACCTGGACTCACCTGGTGTCAGCTGTCTCTCTGTCTTACAGCTCAGACCTGGACTTACCTAGTGTCACCTGTCTCTCTGTCTTACAGCTCACACCTGGACTCACCTGGTGTCAGCTGTCTCTCTGTCTTACAGCTCAGACCTGGACTTACCTAGTGTCACCTGTCTCTCTCTCAAGTTCAAGTTTCAAGTTTCAAGTTTCTTTAATAGTTGTCATACAGAAGTACAGAATACTTTTATACAAAATGCTTCTTACTGTTGCACTCCAGAGACTGTGCAAGACAAGATAAGTATGAAATAAAATAACATAGTAAAATTAGAAGTAAAAAAAATTAGGTCACAGTGTTCAGTTTAGACATATGTACAATGTTCGATGCAGAATAGACGTAGTTACCATACAATATACAATACTGTGCAGTGTACTAATATACAATACTATATAGTGCAAGGCAGAAATGGAGAAATGGGACGAGGTGCAATTTAGGTACAATTCACAGTAGGTGTACGAGTTGTAGTGCAAATCCTTTATCAATAAATATAAAGTGTAAGTGTGTTTGTGTGATCTAAAGTGTGGAGAGTGGGTGCTGCAGTGTGTTGTTTGTTTGAGTGAGTGTGTGCGTGTGGGTGTGTGTGCTGTGTGCATTTGATGGTTGTTGCATAGTGATTATTGTTCGTTTAGCAGCCTGATGGCCTGGGGATAGAAGCTTCTTCTGAGTCTTTCTGTGCTCGCCTTAAGACTCTGGTATCGCTTGCCTGACCGCAGCAGTTCAAAGAGGCAGTTGTTCGGGTGGCTCGAGTCCTTAATAATTCTCTTAGCCTTCCCCTTGCACCGCTTGTTGTAAATGTTCTGGAGGGTGGGAAGCCCCCCTCCAATTGTGCGTTTGGCTGAACGTGTCACTCTTTGTAGTCTGCTACGGTCTTGTGCAGTGCTATTCCCAAACCAGGAGGTGATGTTGCCGGTCAGGATGCTCTCTATTGTACATGAGTAGAAGTTCCTAAGGATCTTCTGACTGACTTGGAACTTCCTTAGGCGCCTGAGGAAGTAGAGGCGTTGTCGTGCCTTCTTCACAACACTCAGCTCAGACATGGACTTACCTAGTGTCAGCTGTCTCTCTGTCTTACAGCTCACACCTGGACTCACCTAGTGTCACCTGTCTCTCTGTCTTACAGCTCAGACCTGGACTTACCTGGTGTCACCTGTCTCTCTCTGTCTTACAGCTCACACCTGGACTTACCTGGTGTCACCTGTCTCTCTGTCTTACAGCTCAGACCTGGACTTACCTAATGTCACCTGTCTCTCTGTCTTACAGCTCACACCTGGACTTACCTAGTGTCACCTGTCTCTCTCTGTCTTACAGCTCACACCTGGACTTACCTAGTGTCAGCTGTCTCTCTGTCTTACAGCTCAGACCTGGACTTACCTAGTGTCAGCTGTCTCTCTGTCTTACAGCTCACACCTGGACTCACCTAGTGTCACCTGTCTCTCTGTCTTACAGCTCACACCTGGACTTACCTAGTGTCACCTGTCTCTCTCTCTTACAGCTCAGACCTGGACTTACCTAGTGTCACCTGTCTCTCTGTCTTACAGCTCACACCTGGACTTACCTAGTGTCACCTGTCTCTCTCTGTCTTACAGCTCACACCTGGACTTACCTAGTGTCACCTGTCTCTCTGTCTTACAGCTCACACCTGGGCCCTCATTCATCAACGTGTTCTACGCACATATTTGTGCTTACCCTGTGCGTACGATCATTTCTAAGCAAAGAGTGGGATTCATCAATTTCAACTTGAACTTGACTCCGTGCTTACGTCTACGCACAGGTCAGAGCACACTTAGCTGACGCCCAGTGGTAGAATATCGTTACTACGCATAAGCACTCCTCAGTTCTGCATTAGTTTCAAGGCGGAAATAAGCTTCCGTGCATTAGTGTTCAACTTCTGTATGACCCGTAATTCATTATAGTTCATTATAAAATAGCGACAGTAGTGTAATTATAACGGGCTCACACGCGAACAAGAGGTTGGCCTGCTTGTTTGGCACGGGGGGGGGCAGACGCAAAACACCAACCTCCAAACACGATTAAATATTGTTTCAAATAAAAAGCGAATTATTTTGTGTTTCATGTTTCCAAATAAGATTGGTCACGAAATGCTTTCTACTTCAATTTGTTGGTTAGAATAGATGACCTCCGTTGAAACTTCACTGAGACTAACAGTCTATTTGTGAGCTCCCGCTCAGATGTGATAATAATAACAATAATAATAATAGCTTCATTTTATATAGCGCCTTTCAAGAGACCCAAGGTCGCTTTACATAGATAGGGGGAGGGAATAACAAAGTAACAGCCATAGTGGACAGACACACAACATATAAATATGATGATGGAATTCATTCAAGATCCTCTCCACCCTCGGGTCTTTGCCACCGGCACGGTCCATCATGATATTGGAGATGGATCGAGCAATAGACTGTTACTGTAGCTGTCAAAGCTCCATCACAAATGCAGTTATGTGAATAGAAAGGGATTCCACTAAGTCAATGTTGCGATTCGCATTTGCCTGATACATGTTGTTGCTGCATGCCGGGAGGAAGGCGATGCTGAATGTTTTCAATTCATTAAATAAAACGGATACTTTTTGCAAGGGTTTACTGACTGTCATACAAATAATCAACCAACTACATACTGTAACTTTTCAGTGCACGTTCTTATTTACATTGTGACAACAGCCTTGTGAGTTCCCGCAGTGACCCGCACACAGACATGATGGAATTCAAGTTCATGTATTGAAAGGCAGGCTACATCATACATGCAGTGAGATTCATTGTTCTTGTATATGCTCTCGTATTATTGTTTATATAGGCTACTCAATACTGACATCAAAATAGATTGTAGTATGCCTCTAGAAATCATATGCAGCAGGTAGAAAATTGACGGGAGATCCATCGCGATTTGGAATAAAATTGAGGAGAACTTTAATCCCTGGGTATTAATCAAACAACACGGGAAAAGGCAGTCATATTCCAGCGCAGTCTTTATTAGCCGACAACAAAATAGATGCCTCTAAAAATCATATAGCCAATCGAACACAACTAATAAAGGCATTCATATTACAGCACGGTTATAATGACACACAACCAACGCCAAACAGTGGTCAACGAACGGTCTTTATTAGTATTTTGAGCTGTCCAGGCAGAATTGCAGCAATGGTCTTAGGGAGCCGTTGATATCTGACATCACCGTTTACAAATCCACCTTTTATTTATCCCATAATACGCGATAGTGTCTTCTTGGTTCGACAGCAGTGAACAATCTCCGTGGAGTTTCTCAGAGTTCCGCTCGGGTCAGTCCATTATTTCACATCCCATGGGGGGTGTTTCCTCACTTTCATGACCATATATGGATAATCATGCACGAGCATTGACGGTAGAACAAAGTGGTATTCATCAACACGGAGGAGCATAGGACCTGTGTACGCACGGTTGATGAATCCCGACTTTCCTGTGTGTACACTCATTCTAAATTCTGTGCTTACGTGTGGAAATAGAACATGTTCTACGCACACGTTGATGAATGAGGGCCCTGGACTTACCTAGTGTCACCTGTCTCTCTGTCTTACAGCTCACACCTGGACTTACCTAGTGTCACCTGTCTCTCTGTCTTACAGCTCAGACCTGGACTTACCTGGTGTCACCTGTCTCTCTCTGTCTTACAGCTCACACCTGGACTTACCTAGTGGCAGCTGTCTCTCTGTCTTACAGCTCACACCTGGACTTACCTAGTGGCACCTGTCTCTCTGTCTTACAGCTCAGACCTGGACTTACCTAGTGTCACCTGTCTCTCTGTCTTACAGCTCAGGCCTGGACTTACCTAGTGTCACCTGTCTCTCTCTCTTACCCTAGCTCAGACCTGGTGTCCATAGCGAACAACGCTATTTGCACTCTGGGTGGAATAGCCAATGTGGCTGTTTACACCGGGTGTATAGCATGGCAGAGTGAAACAAGCACCCATGTGTCTGTAGCCAACAATGCTATTTGCTCCCGGGCACACATTACATACTGTATGAGCCACAGCTTGTTGGCTTACACTGTACATGCAGTGTACACACACAGACGTGGCACATGTACTGTATATACACACATATCTATTTTTATTGTTTCTATTATTCCTATTTTATCTTATTTTTCTTTTTACTTTACTTTTTATTTATGGAAATGTCTTTATTTGGTGTTGACTACATTCCCTTCTGCTGCTGCATCTAATTGAATTCCCCCTATGGGGGATCAATAAAGATGCATCTTATCTTATTGACTGTAGCTATTTACACCTGGGTGTGTCGTGGCTAGTATGAGAGACCAGGTGTGTGTATTAATGAAGTATATTAACTATACAACACATAACTATATATAACATAACATATAATAAAACAACAACAACAACAACAACAACAACAACAACAACAACAACAACAACAACAACAACAACAACAACAACAACAACAACAACAACAACAACAACAACAACAACAACAACAACAACAACAAACTAACCTTTATGCCTTTATGGACATCCTGCTAGGTTAGAATGCTCTGTTCTCTTAATAATGCAGCTTTGATACTGTAACAGCACAAACTACTGAACCAACCACTGCTGTATCTCCAGACATTACGCTATGCCTTTACGAATGGTTTACATGTAGGTCTGTCTCTGGCATTCCATCTCTCATTAGAATGCCTTGGCTTTCATCACTGTGGCTATTGCAGAGAAGAAAACCAGCTCTTTTAGTGGTTGTAGCCTACCAGCTGTGCTACTGTATACCAATATTAGAAGTTATGGGGGTCCTTCCGAGAACCCCCCCCCCCCCACCCCAAAAAAAAACAACAACTTAACTTTTCTAAATTACAGATGCAATTTAAATATGTCTCAAATGTTACAATATCATGAATTTAGGGGGATCAATAAATACAGTTTATCTATGCACTGCCCACCATCACAGACACTGTGTAGCCCATACAGTCTCATGGGGATGGAGATAATCACAGCCACAAAACCTGTGTTTAGCTACTGTAAGTTATTTAGCCAGAAGGTGATCTATAGAAACACTGATGGAGACAACATGCCCAAATCACATTTCCACTAGAGGTGGCAATTTCGACAAACAAAGTATAACCTGTTTTGAAAAGAATGTAGGTTCAATTACTTTTCTTTTTTTGAAGCCTAGAGATCCTATAGGTGAAACATGAGACGTGAAGTCGTAATCTTCGCCAACTCGCCAAGCATTAGCCCACTTTATTAAATTCCTATAGCCCGCGGGTGTTACCTTGCATTCCTCTCACACACGAGTGATGTTTCAGTCAAGTCTGTCATTTGTAAAGGGAGCCGGCCCCCGATAGCGGGGAGTATAATCACGCCTGGAGGGGGTGATGTAGTGTGGGGTTTAATAGGCAGGTGATGGCTGGCTCCGGAGCCAAGGGTCCTCGCCCTCCTCCCTGAATACGATTTCAATCAGCGGGGCGAGATTAGACGGGGTCCTATCAGCCTCTCCATCCAGCAGGCCGCTATCTCCCACACTGCAGGAAGCACTGCTGTTAACGCACTTGAGCCGCGGACCCATTCTCCAGCACCTCTCGTCCACAGCTGGGGTTATTACAGGTGTGGCCTCGCCTGTGTGTGTGTGTGTGTGTGTGTGTGTGTGTGTGTGTGTGTGTGTGTGTGTGTGTGTGTGTGTGTGTGTGTGTGTGTGTGTGTGTGTGTGTGTGTGTGTGTGTGTGTGTGTGTGTGTGTGTGTGTGTGTGTGTGTGTGTGTGTGTGTGTGTGTGTGTCGGGGGGGGGGGGGGTGAGAGAGAGAGAGAGGGAGAGATAATAAGTGTGATATGGGAGAGATGGGATATAGAGAGTAAAGGGATAGGTGGGAGAGATAGAGTAAGGGAGAGGTGGGATAGAGAGAGAGAAAGAGAGAGATTATAGTGTTTACACTGCCAATTTTATTATTACTTTTCTACTGTACTATAATTGTATGACCTGTATCATGTCTTCTACTATTACCATGTACCTGTACCTCCAATGCTGCTATGATGCCTGCATTTCCCTCAAGGGGATCAATAAAGGAACATATGATCTTATCTTATCGTATCTTTATAAAGCCAGTAGCGGGCAATACTGCAATCACAGATTGTACAAGTACACAGGCACCATCATAATCGCAAATAATATAATTTCAGTAACATTTTACATAATCTATTCCACAAGAGGATGATGATTACCACCAGCCTATAATAACAGACAGTAATCCTTGGTGAGCCATTAGACAAACACTACAGTGAATTCTGCCCGGCGTAACTGTCACCAGGGTAGCGGACTAGCTGATGCAACATCACAACGCTGAACTCATACTGTATACAGAGAGAGAGAGAGAGAGAGAGAGAGAGAGAGAGAGAGAGAGAGAGAGAGAGAGAGAGAGAGAGAGAGAGATTACACTGGTGTCTGTCAAAGTACAGTATGAGTCCTGCCATTTTGAAATGTAGTGTTGAAATGTAGTGTTTTGCAGAGATTTCTCTTCCCCAGACACATGTGAAAATGGCATGTTAGCATTCCTGATTTAATCATGTTAGCATTTAATCCATGGGGGAACGGCTAACAAAACGAACACAGCTAATGAGGCATTTTCATGAAGGTTGCCATTTTCATGAATCTAGAGATGTTTGTTTGCACACAATGTGACATTGTGTTTGATGAAGGCGACACAGAGGCAACTATGATTCTAAATGCCAAAGTAGTCCTTTAACTAACACTACAGACATACGATAATATCCATCATACAAAGCCCACGGGAAGGAACAAGGTGCTAGAAGCTAACTCTGTCCAAGAAGTGCTATTGAGACCACGCGTTATGCAGCGAGGGGGTTTAAATGGGAAGCAGGTGATATATCTCAATTGAATGTTTATGTTTATCTACAGTAGGATCCCCCCATTAGTCGTTTCCTTAGAAACAACTATTCTTCCTGAGGTCCACACAAAAGACACGATAAAATATAACCATCACATGATGTACATTCACACAGTTACAAATATCAATATGAACAATTGAATTAAAGAATTAATAATAAAACAGAATATAGGAAGTTGTCTCACCAGAATAACATTTTAACATGTGCTTTAAGCACCACAATTGAGACTTTTGAGGCGGGTGTTTTTATTTGTTTGTAGGCTGGTAAAATCAGCATGTGAATTCACCCACAGTTAGATACATTTGGGATTGTAGCTTTAGCACAAAAAACCCATCCCTCCCCACCCTCTCTCCATCCCTCCCCACCCTCTCTCCATCGATCCCTCCCCACCCTCTTCACCCTCTCTCCACCCTCTCACCCATCCCTCCCCACCCTTTCACCCATCCCTCCCCACCCTCTCTTCACCCTCTCTCAATCCCTCCCCACCCTCTCTTCACCCTCTCTCCATCCATATCCACCCTCTCTCCACCCTCTCCACCATCTCTCCATCCCTCCCCACCCTCTCTCCATCCCTCCCCACCCTCTCTCCATCCCTCCCCACCCTCTCTTCATCTCTCCCCACCCTATTCACCCTCTCTCCACCCTCTCTTCATCCCTCCCCACCCTATTCACCCTCTCTCCACCCTCTCACCCATCCCTCCCCACCCTCTCTTCACCCTCTCTCAATCCCTCCCCACACTCTCTTCACCCTCTCTCCATCCCTACCCACCCTCTCTCCATCCCTCCCCACCCTATTCACCCTCTCTCCACCCTCTCTCCATCCCTCCCCACCCTATTCACCCTCTCCCCACCCTCTCTCCATCCCTCCCCACCCTCTCTTCATCCCTCCCCACCCTATTCACCCTCTCTCCACCCTCTCCCCCATCCCTCCCCATCCCTCTCCCCCAGCCTTTGTGTCCTCGCCGAGCCTTTGGGAGACAGATATGGGCTGATGGTGTTTGCTGTTCTGTGATGCAGGGCTCGTATGAGTTGTGACAGCTGGGCTCTGTCTCTCTCTGTCTGGTTGTCCCGGGGAGCTCACGGTGTCTGCCGTCCGCCGCCTCTTTCCCTGCCCCTTCCCCGTGTCACGGCACCGCAGGGGCTCCCCACTGGACACGCGCCCGGGCCTAACATGATGCGACACCCCCTGTCCATGTGGGACAAATACCGCCTGAAGGTGCGCGAGCGAGCGGGGGGGCGGCTCCCCGGGGGCGGAGGAGAGACAGAAGGATGACTGCTGTGAGCCCGAATAAAGCATGACACCTTCCGCTCTGCACGCTAGCGGTGTCGGAGCACATGTCGGAGCCACGCTCGACCGAGGGTACGACCGACACCCTCGAGCCGATGGGCTTCGCGGCGCTGGAATAGGCTTCCCCCTGTACGCACGCTTGTGGTGCCCTACCTACACTGTCAATGTGTGTGGTCCATGTCAAGTTGTGGACTCCGATGTATTTAAAGCTGTTCACTCTCTCGACCGGTGCCCCGTTGATGCTGAGGGGGCTGTAGTCCCTGGCCCCCCGTCCTCCTAAAGTCCACAATCATCTCTTTTGTTTTGCTGACGTTCAGGGAGAGGCAGTTCTCCTGACACCACCGCGCCAGATCCTCTACCTCTCCCAGGTAGGCCCTCTCGTCGTTTGCAGAGATCAGGCCCACCACTACTGTGTCGTCAGCAAACTTGATGATTGTGTTGTTGTTCCGCTGTGCCACACAGTCGTGTGTGTACAGCAAGTAGAGGAGGGGACTCAGAACACAGCCCTGGGGGACCCCTATGTTGAGGGTGATGGATGAGGATGTGCAGTTGCCTAATCTCACCACCTGGGGTCTTCCTGTCAGGAAGTCCAAGACCCACTGGCAGAGGTCATAGTTCAAGCCCAGGTCCCTGAGCTTGGCTATGAGTTTGGAGGGGACTATGGCTGAGCTGTATTCAATAAATAGCATTCTCACATAGTTCCCCTGCCTCTTGTCCAGGTGTGATGCTGCCGTGTGCAGCACATGGGCTATGGCGTCCTCCGTGGACCTGTTGGGGCGATATGCAAATTGCAGGGGGTCCAGGTTGATGGGGAGGGAGGAACAGATGTAGCCCTTCACTAGCTTCTCAAAGCACTTCATGGCTATGGAGGTGAGCGCTACAGGGAGCTCCCTGTAGTTCACCTGCTGGGGCCCAGCGGAGAGCAGCCTCCCTCCTCCTCCTCCTCGGCCAGGGGAGCCTTGACTGACGGGGAGATGTGCTGACGTGAAGGAATTGGCAGAATAAACAGGCTTGGTTCCAGTAAAGAGCCTTTTAAAGCCGTGCAGGGCTTTCCTGCCCTCAGGACATGGCTGTCTTTCCACACACAGAGAGCCTGAATGACAATCATGTCATTTTAGAGTGCCCATGTCAACCCCCGTCAACCCCCCCCCCCCCCCTTTACTGTTAGCACACAGGAAACAAACACACTCACACACACACATGTGCTGCATACACACACAGTCAGACATCATCCATTTACTACACAGGTTCTTATTTTGGAATGGTTTGTTATGAGACCCCATCTGTCTTCATAAATACACATAAGCTAATTTACCTGAACGGATGATCAGCTTCAGAAACAAGCAGGCAGATGACAGCCAACATTTTAGCGAGAGAGATACATAGAGAGAGACATAGAGAGATACATAGAGAGAGAGAGATAGGCAGAGAGACAGAGACAGAGACAGAGAGAGACAGAGACAGAGAGAGAGACCAAGAGAGAGAGACAGAGAGAGAGAGAGAGACCGAGACCGAGAGAGAGGCTCCCCACAAAGCTTGAAATAAATCTCAGTGCCATCATAGTTCTCCAGGTTTGAAGCCTCTACTGGGTATATTCTGTTGGCTATATACCCAGTAATGCATCTGCTCCTGTAACTCAATAGGAGTATAGCAGCAGATACTATGGCTTTTAGAGAATTCCATTGTAAACAGTGGGGGAAAGCCCACCGTGTGTATGAGACGAGCGGGGCGGTAACCCCCGCCCGACTGGGATCGCCAGGCACGCTTTAAGCCCCTTGATTCTGTGTAGCGCACTGTTGTTTGTGTGTGCAAACCATTAGAGCGTCGCCGTGGAAGCTAATGTTGGATACATGTCGTTTGTGTATACAGTCTCGTGAGTCTAATTCTCGAGAAGGGAGCCCTGGCTTACGTCCCCCTGTCTCAACTTATTAGATTAGCCACGGCCATGCCGCCGAGTTTACATTGGGCCCGGTCTTGAAGTCTGTATTTAAAGAGGCTCCGACGCTCCCGGGTTTTGTGTCAACAAGTCTGTCCTGAAGAGCTGGCGACATGTCAGTGGGCCTGACCCGCCTGGACTCTGGAGTGAAGTCTCCTTCTTTATGGGGCGAAGTAGAAAAAGGTGTTTTTAAAGATTATTTATGTGGCATCTCTACTTCATTAGATAGTATACCGTGGACTGTGGCAGCATAGTGGAGAGAGAGAGAGAGAGAGAGAGAGAGAGGAGAGAGAGGAGAGAGAGAGAGAGGAGAGAGAGAGAGAGAGAGAGAGAGAGAGAGAGAGAGAGAGAGAGAGAGAGAGAGAGAGAGAGAGAGAGAGAGAGAGAGAGAGAGAGAGAGAGAGAGAATTGGGGAGAACGAGGGGGGGGTAGAATTGAAGAAAGAGGGAGAGTTACTGTAGAGAGAGATAGTTAGAATTGGAGAGGGAGAGAGGGGGTGGGGTTATAATATAATATAACGCGGTACGTGCCTCAACTCACTCAGCCACCAGGATGCAGGAGTGTGTTCGGGGGAGCTGCTGTTGTTTGGAGGTTGCCGGACCTTGAGCTCTCCTTGCGTCAGGGCAGGTATTCAGATCCATGCAGCTACAGGGCAGGAAAAAAAGAAAATGGCCAACGCTCGCCTATTTCTCCTGTCACCGCAAGGGTACGGCTGACGATGACTTCATCCCAGGGACATTTACATAAGTAAATAGCACAAAACTGACAGGCTTTTCTATAAATGAACGAGCGCGCCGTCCTATCGAGAGGCGGGGAAATGGGACATGTTGGGGGCAGATGAACTGTATATGGCTGCTGACAGTGATGAATGCCGACTCCCAAATATAAGTGATTCCTTCCACCACGTTATTTATTTATTTATTTACCTTACTTGCGGGTGGAAAATTGGGGCCATTTCGTGACCAAACTGATTTGTAAGAGTACCGTACACAGGTGAGGCGAGAGAGAGAGAGAGAGAGAGAGAGAGAGAGAGAGAGAGAGAGAGATACAACAGACAGAGACAGAGAGAGAGAGATACAACAGACAGAGAGAGAGAGAGAGAGAGAGAGAGAGAGAGAGAGAGAGAGAGGAGAGAGAGAGAGAGAGAGAGAGAGAGAGAGAGAGAGAGAGAGAGAGAGAGAGAGAGAGGGAGAGGGAGAGGGAGAGGAGAGGGAGAGGGAGAGCGAGAGAGAGAGATAGGGGGGGGGGCACTGTGGCGAAGTACAGTAGGTGTTTTACAGAAGGATGCTGGCTGCCGTAAGGCTGCCACTAACAGCATTTGGTGGAGTGTAAACACTGTCCCCTTAGTGGCACTTGGCCAGCCAGTCTAGAGTTATCACTTTGGAAATATGGAGCTGGGATACACTGCGTGTGTGTGTGTTGTGTGTGTGTGTGTGTGTGTGTGTGTGTGCGTTGTGCTTGTGCGCGTGTAGTGCGTGCGTGGCGTGCGCGCGTAACATCCCAAATACACCTGATGTTGTTTTTGTTGACACCAGCCACAAGGAGGTGCTAATCATAGAAGTACAAAGCTCCCGATGAGCAGGTTTGTCACCTTGCATGGTTGCCTCCGCCGTCGGTGTGTGAATGAAATGGGTCAAATGTGAGGAACAAATTGTAAATGCGCTTTGGATAAAAGCGCTATATAAAAAAGCAAACCATTTACCAAGTAGGATGTGCCCTTGACCTGTACATGGGACCAGGCTTTCCAGGACAAGTATATAAAATACCAACCACTTGCTCGATGTTGATAACCGTACACGTATAGATATAGTATGCTTATATTCGGAAGTATTGGCCATGTATATAAATCCACCATGAGCGGTCTGAGAATTTCTGCAATGGCAAAGAGAAAAGCCAAACAAATTGCCAAATATTGCTATGTCTCCAGCTATTATTGGCAGCTTAGCCGCGTGGAGAAGGAGGTGCTATGTGTTCAGTGCTGCTTGGCCCCGATATATATTGATTCCCCTGTTCATGTAATATAATTTGTGGAACCAAATAAAGTATTCAAATGTATATAGTAGAGTATAATTATAAATATGACAGGAGAGAAAAGGACCCCACGTAATGTATTTTCATAGTGTAGGATTAGGTTTTTCAATTTGCAGTTTGTACACGTTTTTTCTGTTTTGTTTTTATACTTTTTTGGATTTTTTTTACAGCTCATTGTGGTCCATTATGTGAATAATACTGTTAGACATACACATTACTTTAGTTGACACAGTGTATAGTTACAGGTATGCGCATGCATGCCACTTACACATACACACACACACACACACACACACACACACACACACACACACACCACACACACACACACACACGCACACACACACACACACACGCACGCCACACACACCAGTAAGCAAAATAACATACAGTAAAAAGTCACTTACAGCCATTACACATCAATCACGTGGGGAATACCAGGACAAGAGAGCTACTCTCACATCACCCTCTCAGCTAGAGTGTAACATTGATTAGTCCATTGCCACAATGCTACTCACTACAGCCATCACTCCCGTGTACGGTGAAGCCATGCGACCGCGGTTTACCGCAGAAAGCAGAGGGACGGGTGGCAAGGCACTCGCCCGACTGCCAGGCCGGTGCACCATATACATCCCTCGGACGGGCAGGCAGGCGGAGCACCAGGAGCCGCGTCCCATAGAAAGCAATGGAGGAAAGCAGCGTGCAGGCGCTCTGAATGTCGCCCGACCTGTCGCCCCGCGTCACAGAGGGGCTGTACTGTGTCAACAGTTGACCACCATGCAAGCACCTCATAAACCAGCCGACGAGCGAACAACCCTGAAGACGGGCCGTTCCCTTGTTTTCTGCCTCGTCACGCAGGCGACAACCTTACTTCCTTACAACCTTACTTCCTTACAACCTTACTTCATAAAAGTGTTTTATTGTCCCCAACGTTTTGACAATGTTTACAAGGTAAGGTAAGGTAAGGCCGCTGAGATGTCTTCAGTCTTGAACTTGGAACACCCGCCAGCCCGCCCGCACGCCCATCCGCCCATAATTGCCTTGACAAAAGGCGGCAATTATCCAGCACTTAATGCACGTGTAGAGAGCGACCTCGATGGAGAGCGGAAGGAACCCGTGAGGCCGCTGTGTGTTTTTAAGCCGGTAAAGCGAGGAACTAGAACTCCCCAACGATTCACTCACAGTTACAGTATGTTCTGAGGAGGACTTCAGTCTCCCTTTGGGATGAAACACTGTATACTGAACGGTGCATTTGTGAAGGACTAGTTAAACGGTCTCTCTTCTTGTGTCTTATATGTGCTGAACTTTTAGTTAAGATCAACAAAGTTGAATGCCAGAGGCCACACACACACACGCACACCTCACATGCACACACACACACACACACACACACACACACACACACACACACACACACACACACACACACACACACACACACACACACACACACACACACACACACACACACACACACACACACACACACACACAAATACAGTTTAGTAGTGCATGAATGTATTTAAATGTACAAAAAGGTAAAGGAAGAAATAATCCAATTGATACTGTACATGAAACAGTCCATGAAGGGAATTTATTTTGTGTTATTATAACACACTCAAAGGCACAAATAATCAATGTTCTTTGTGTTCTATGTTATTGCCAGTTTGTGCTGAAGTGCTATTTGTGTGGCGTTGCGTATCTGTACATCCTACTCTTACTAGTTACGCTGCTGGCCAGTACGACTACTACCATACTGTATTTTTACCTGTATCACTGTACATATTAATACTATATCTATAAATCTGTACATATCCTTTACCTACTCTTACTAGTTACGCTGCTGGCCAGTACGACTACTACCATACTGTATTTTTACCTGTATCACTGTACATATTAATACTATATCTATAGATCTGTACATATCCTTTACCTACTCTTACTAGTTACGCTGCTGGCCAGTACGACTACTACCATACTGTATTTTTACCTGTATCACTGTACATATTAATACTATATCTATAGATCTGTACATATCCTTTACCTACTCTTACTAGTTACGCTGCTGGCCAGTACGACTACTACCATACTGTCTTTATACCTGTATCACTGTACATATTAATACTATATCTATATATGTACATATCCTTTACCTACTCTTACTAGTTACGCTGCTGGCCAGTACGACTACTACCATACTGTCTTTATACCTGTATCACTGTACATATTAATAATACAACTCTGCACATATATCTGATTAGCACTACACTGAGGGCTACATCCACAAAGAATGGATTGCATGGAGCAAGTTGCATCCTTACTTACAATTCATTATGAATTGAAAATGGGGGACCCTGATGTAAACAAGACGAAAGTCTTTCTCTGGTCTGCATCCCCTTAACAATTGTGTGTATTGATAATTGAGCTGTACTGTATTGTACCCATTCTGCAATCGGTTAATAAAACTTTCATTCAATCAGTATTACACTAATGTATATATTTTGTACCCAGTTTAAATAAACACATATTTGTTTATTGGCGGCACAGTGGTTAGCACTGCTGCCTCACGGCAAGAAGGTCCTGGGTTCGAACCCCAGCAGGGGGCCTTTCTGTGTGGAGTTTGCATGTTCTCCCTGTGTTCGTGTGGGTTTCCTCTGGGTACTCCGGTTTCCTCCCACACCATACAGACATGTATGGTAGGCAGGGACTACAGATGGAAACTAGATAATTAGCTTATTCTGGCACATTTACATTGATGTGGAAACTGAATATGTTGATTAATGTGCACTGTCCCTGGGTAAAAAAAAAAAACTTAAACTTAACTTAATCGCCTGTACATTTTATATTGCTTTTGCACTGCTGCATTTGCACTATGTTTGGATGCCAAACTTATTTTCGTTGTACTGTACTTGTGCTGTATAATGACAATACATTTGAATCTAATCTAATCTAATCTACATATCCATATTATTAGTTCCTTATCGTAACATCTTCTATGTTATTCTATTCATAGAAGTCCATACTGTGAATGCTCTGTGGATTATTATGTTGTATTATATTGAATCGGCAGCTTTTCTCCCCTGCGTGTACCTCGTTACCGGTTCACTCCTATAGGCAACACCTATCGGCTGTTGAACGAAAGCGTCTTTGATAAGTAAAAGCTGCATCAAAACATAAGCGGACGTTATCCGCCCTCCTGCCCAAAGTCCCCAGACCCAGAGTATGAACCCGTGAACGCTCACAAACACAGACGCCGTTCTCCGGCCCCCGTCAATATTTACCATCTCTGACCCTTGATCCTCCGCTCCCCTGCTCAGATGTATTGATGTGGCGCCGGCAGCGTCGTCCTCCACGCTCACTCCCACATCAAGCACCACACAACAAGGCTGTCCTTCACCGCGGTGATGGGTTCGCTCCGAGAGGCCTGCCGTGGGGGAGGCGTCGGCTTGGTGGTGTTTAGTTTAGTTTAGTTTAGTTTAGTTTAGTTTAGTTTAGTTTAGTTTAGTTTAGTTTAGTTTAGTTTAGTTTAGTTTAGTTTATTCGGATCCCCGTTAGCCATTGCCACAGGCATAGGCTACTATAGTGGTGTAGTAGTGGTTAACACCTCGCAGCTAGAAGGTCCTGGGTTCGATTCCCTCTTCTTGGGGATCAGGTTGCCGTGTTGCCAGGTACCCAGGTGGGGGGCATCTCCCAGGCCTTTCTGTGTGGAGTTTGCATGTCCTCGATCGCTTACACTGTCGCATCCCTGACGAAGACGGACAGGAGCACTTGAATTGGGCCACGTCGGGGGAAGGACGAAATTTAATGGCCGGCCCAATGCATGTGTGTGCATGACAAATAAAGACTTCTTCTCCTTCTTAATGCCCCACTCCATTAACACCATCTACTGCTGACCCATAAATCAACTGTCCCAAGGCCTCCTCAGACGAACCTCTGCCTGTTGGAACAGCGTCCCTGGCTGCGCCCCCTGTTCACTTTTAAACCATGGCAGATTGATGAAATAATTTTATAAAATGTTTAATTAAAACCTCCCTCAACAACTTTCTATCTCTGTCCCTACCTGTCCACAGTCCGTCTCCTCCTTTCAATCACATAATTAAAACTCACTTATAGTCTAATTATTAATTAATAATGAATAATAATAATTATTATTATTATGTAATTATATCCTTAGTTTAATTGAAGTACTTATTCATCATCAAACCTTTATTTAAAAACTCGAAGACCATTGAGAATGCCCTACAACATTGCCCTACCTACAATGATGTCGAGTTAAAATAAAATGAATACGACAGTAACACAACAAAGATAAAAAAAAATATTATTATAATTTAGAAATGGGGGGGACTTGCTTACTTACGCCTATCGCTCCTTTTGGGGGAGCATAGGCCGTCGACAACAGTTCGCCAGGGTCCTCTGTCCTGTGCTTTGCTTTCCAGCTGTTTCCATGTCAGTCCGCTCTGTGTGATGTCTGTCTCCAAGTCCCTGCGCCAGGTGTTCTTGGGCCGGCCTCTCTTCCTTTTGCCTTGGGGGTTCCATCTAAGGGCCTGTCTGGTGGTGCTGGTGTTTGGTCTGCGTAGTGTGTGGCCGATCCATCCCCACTTTCTTCTCTTGATGGGGGGGAAATCACCTAAAAAAACAGGAAGAGTTAAAAGGAAGATAAAAATAAAGAAAATCAGCTCAAACAGACGGACACACAGTGGTGCTGTGCCCGTGCTCTTGAAGTGTACGCGTAGGCTGGCAGAGTATTGATCCGGTAAAGTGTTTTCAAGGATGTTCCGTGAGTCAGGAGCGCTAACGGGTAAAAAGGCAGGTCCTGTATTTTGCACGGACCAGCAGGACGAGTCGACCAGACTCACACACGGCTTATCAAACACACCTCCACCTCCCCTTTAGAGATTTCTCCCACCGCGAGAGCTGGCCTAGAATCGATTCGCCATTGAACTTAACCTCTTTGTTATGCTCGGGGGTGCAAGGCAATGGTCCGTGCAGCTGGTTGGGCGCCGCGGTCTCCCGGGTCGGGGCACTTCGGAGGGGAGGCGAGGGGAGGCGAGGGGAGGGGAGGCGAGGGGAGGGGAGGCGGCATGGGCCGCAGCTCATGCAGAAGGAAGCAGGGTGCCGTGTGACGTCGTGCATGAAGTTCAGAGATGAACTTCAGCCCCACAGAGACTGAAGGACATAGCACACACTAAACTACCAATCAAGCACTGTGAGCGGAAATTTGGCCCCATAATTACCCATGCAATCCGGATATGGCGTGAAACAAAAAAAAAATATCCTAACCCTCAAAAATGGCATAATCATACTCCCATATTCAATAACAATGCACTCTTAATGGAAAAACGTCCTATAAGATTCCCTATATGGGAAGAGCAAGGCATACACTCATTAGGGGATATTTTTAATAACCAGGGTTTTTGTAGTTATGGAGAAATATGCACAAAATTTAACCTCACCGAGTCCACATGGCTTTTTTACATACAGTTACGCCTATGTTTGAGGTCTCACAGTGTTCCATTAGACATACCAGTTGAACACCACAGATACCACAAATTCTTCTATGAAAGAGATACATTGAGAGGTTTTGTATCAGGTTTTTATTATCAATTACTAACGTCCTCGTATGAAACCCTCCAACTAGACTCTGTCTGGAGGAGGGATATACCAGACCTGGAAAGTGACTTTGATTGGCAAGAAGCATGGGCAAATGTCCGTCTTACATCAAGGAACCCGGACCATCAACAAATCAATCTTAACTATATTCACAGGTCATACTTGACTCCTGTAAGACTGAACAGAATGGGCCTTAAACAAGACTCAAAATGCTCCCAATGTACAAATGGAGACTAAGGGACATTTATGCACATGTATTGGGACTGCCCACCAGTTCAGGCATTCTGGAAAGATGTGACCCATCAATTATCAAAACTCGTATCTTGGAATATACCAGTACACCCCTCTGTATTACTATTGAATGATGTTTTTGAGTTTGCAGTAAATCCACAGCTAAAGAGATTGGTTTTATCGGGTATCACAGTAGCTAAAAAACTGATCGCATCACGCTGGTTTCAACCGGAAAAAATGTGCAGGAAGGTTTGATCTCTTACATATCTCGATGTGATTTATCAAGAAATATCTACAGCAAGAATTCTGCGTCTCAACGAATCCAAAATGTCAATGTGGTTAGAAGTGGTGGAGAGAATAAAAGCTAGCTTACAATGGTAGTGTCTGGTTAGAGTGAGGGATAATGGAGGTACTAATGGAGGGGGGGGGTTCGAGCTGGAGCATATGTGTGTAGGGTTTTAGAAAATAGGTATTAGGGGTATATCCTGTATAAGGCATTTGTATAATTGGTAATTTCGTTGGATATACACTATATACGTTAAAATATTATTATAGACTTTTTTTTGTTTTCTGTTTCTGTACTTGCATGTCATTTTAGCCACCTTGTCTGTTAGTTTCATTATGCATTATGTGTTGAGTACTGACTTTTAATAATTTTTGTTTTGCAATAAAAAAAAAAAAAAAAAAAAAGAAGTTCAGAGATGAGAGATCAACTTGTCTGCAGAAGTGCCAGCTGCAACGTGTCGGGGACAGGGCCCCCCAGACGCTAGAACTTCTGAATGTTCTGCACACGCCCGCGCACACACACACACACGCGCGTGCGCACGTGACCGCGCAGTAAGTCAGCCGTATACCATGGAATCAGCACTCTCCCTGTCAAATAATTGGACCCATTGTGTTCACTTATGATAAACTGGCAGCCTGCCCCCCCCCCCCCCCCCCCCCCTCTCTCTCGACAAGTGAAGATATTAATGGTTGATTTAAATTGAACATGCATGCAGAAACCATTCATCTATTCATGGAATCTCATTTGTCCTGTTTTATGGAGTGGCCTCTCTGACAGGGAGTAGTAAAATGATTAATTTTTAAAAGAATTATTTTTTTTAAAATTTTTTATTTGTATTATTATTTACATCCATCTCTGCCCCCCCCCCCCCCCCCCCCCAATACACACACACGCACGCACACACGCACGCACGCACGCACGCACACACACACACACACACACACACACACACACACACACACACACACACACACACACACCATTATCCTACACCGAAGGATTAATTCCACAATTTATTTCTATGGAAAATAATGATGGGACCCTGATTAGAGCTATTCTCGTGGCTAAATTAAAATGCATAATGTGCCTTTTCTCCCATCCCAATGTTAGTCGTTATGCCAATTCCCTTCCTGGTCGTTGCACACTTACCCCCTACCGTCGGTCTGGGGAGGGTGAAGACTACCTCCGACACATGTGGAGTCAACCAGCCGCTTCTTTTCACCTGACAGCGAGGACTCTCACTGGGGAAGTGTAACGCGTGGGAGGATCACACTACCTCCCCCAGTTCCCATCCTTGCTGAGCAGGCGCCCCGACCGACCAGTAGGAGTCGCTGTTTACAACGACCATACCCCACCAGCTTCCCACCCGCTAACACTGCCAATTGTGTTAGTATGGACGAGCGACCAAGCCGGAGGTACCGCTGACAGCTGGATTCGATCCCAGTGTCTCTGCGGTGGTAGGCAGGTGCTTAGTCCGCTGCGCTACCCAGCCGCACCCATAATGTGCCTTTTTTATTTTTTTATGTGATTAGTGCCACGGCACATCGCACCCCGTGGTTCTGTAAAGTTCTGAAAGCCCTTCGTTTGTTCCATTATTACCCTCTTTTAATAAGATTTTTTTTTTGTTTTTTTCCTCTCTTCTTTTTGCTTACCTCATATCTTTTGCATGAAATATGGGACAGTGACTGCTGGCGGTGGTGAGGGGAGCACGGGGCCACGGTACACACTGTGTTTTACACCCAATGACGCTGGTCTGCACTCCCTACAGGCTGCTTGTCAACACCAGGAGGAAGAGCGGGAGAGAGAGATATAGAGGGAGGGAGGGAGGGAGGGAGGGAGGGAGGGATGGATGGATGGATGGATGGATGGATGGATGGATGGATGGATGGATGGATGGATGGATGGATGGATGGATGGATGGATGGATGGATGGATGGAGAGAGAGAGAGAGAGAGAGAGAGAGAGAGAGAGAGATAGAGAGAGAGCATAATTAACACAGGGAACACTGGCTAAATGAGAGGGACAGAGGGATAGAGAGATAATGATAGAGCGAGGGAGAAGGAGATAGATAGTGATAGAGAGAATGATATGATATATATAATGAAAAGGAGAGAGATAGTGATAGAGAGGGGATATATATATTGTGAAGAAGATAGATAGTGATAGAGAAGAGAGGGATATAGATAATGAGAAGGAGAGAGATAGTGATAGAGAGATGGATAGTCTAGAGATAATGAGAAGGAGAGATACAATAATAATAATAATAATAATAACAATAATAATACATTTAATTTATAACGCACCCTACATTCCTGAGAGTCTCAGAGTGCTAAAAGATATAGTGATAGAGATAATGAGGATAGATATAGTGATATAGATAGTGATATAGAGAGGTATAGAGACAATGAGAAGGAGATATATAGTGATATAGATAATGAGAAGGAGAGATATAGTGATAGAGATAATGAGAAGGAGAGATACAATAATAATAATAATAACAACAATACATTTAATTTATAACGCACCCTACATTCCTGAGAGTCTCAGAGTGCTAAAAGATATAGTGATAGAGATAATGAGGATAGATATAGTGATATAGATAGTGATATAGAGAGGTATAGAGACAATGAGAAGGAGATATATAGTGATATAGATAATGAGAAGGAGAGATATAGTGATAGAGATAATGAGGAGAGATACAATAATAATAATAACAATAATAAATTTAATTTATAACGCACCCTACATTCCTGAGAGTCTCAGAGTGCTAAAAGATAGTGATATAGATAATGAGGAGAGATATAGTGATATAGATAGTGATATAGAGAGGTATAGAGACAATAAGAAGGAGAGATATAGTGATATAGATAATGAGAAGGAGAGATATAGTGATAGAGATAATGAGAAGGAGATATACAATAATAATAACAATAATACATTTAATTTATAACGCACCCTACATTCCTGAGAGTCTCAGAGTGCTAAAAGATAGTGATATAGATAATGAGGAGATATGTAGTGATATAGATAGTGATATAGAGAGGTATAGAGACAATGAGAAGGAGAGATATAGTGATATAGATAATGAGAAGGAGAGATATAGTGATATATATGTGATATAGAGAGGTAAAAAGATAATGAGAAGGAGAGATATAGTGATATAGATAATGAGAATGAGAGATATAGTGATATAGATAATGAGAAGGAGAGATATAGTGATATATATAATGAGAATGAGAGATATAGTGATATAGATAATGAGAAGGAGAGATATAGTGATATATATAATGAGAAGGAGAGATATAGTGATATAGATAATGAGAAGGAGAGATATAGTGATAGAGATAATGAGAAGGAGAGATACAGTATAGTGATGGAGATAATGAGAAGGAGAGATATAGTGATATATATGTGATATAGAGAGGTATAAAGATAATGAGAAGGAGAGATATAGTGATATAGATAATGAGAATGAGAGATATAGTGATATAGATAATGAGAATGAGAGATATAGTGATATATATGTGATATAGAGAGGTATAAAGATAATGAGAAGGAGAGATATAGTGATATAGATAATGAGAATGAGAGATATAGTGATATAGATAATGAGAATGAGAGATATAGTGATATATATAATGAGAAGGAGAGATATAGTGATATATATAATGAGAAGGAGAGATATAGTGATATAGATAATGAGAAGGAGAGATATAGTGATATAGATAATGAGAATGAGAGATATAGTGATATATATAATGAGAAGGAGAGATATAGTGATATAGATAATGAGAAGGAGAGATATAGTGAAAGATGGGTATAGAGTAGGGATGTTCGATATTGGCTTTTTTTTTTTTTTTATACCGATATCAACCGATATCGATATATGCAGGGTTTCCCCCCCAAAAAATGGAATAATTTCAGGTAATTAACATTACATATCTCTTGTCGTGTAATTAACACAATATTATGCATACTTTGACAATAGAGTGAACGGCCCTTCTAAGGTTTCTCTCCTCCACATTGCCTGTGGTGCATTTTTTCCTATTGCTAGGTTTTTGTGAGTTTGTCCTTTGTGATGTTTCTTCTTGACTTGTTTAAAGAAGACGTGTCCGGCCCATGGGGGTAATTAACGTGTGTTGTCGGGCCTTACAAATAAATTTGATTTGAGAGAGAATAAAAGAGGAGAAGAAGAAAAAGTTGAACCCCTGTTAGCTGTTGGTCGAAGCCTGCTGGCCTCCTCACAGCCTCCTCACAGCCTCCTCACAGCCTCCTCACAGCCTCCTCACAGCCTCCTCACAGCCTCCTCACAGCCTCCTCACAGCCTCCTCCTCACAGCCTCCTCCTCACAGCCTCCTCACAGCCTCCTCCTCACAGCCTCCTCCTCACAGCCTCCTCACAGCCTCCTCCTCACAGCCTCCTCCTCACAGCCTCCTCCTCACAGCCTCCTCCTCACAGCCTCCTCCTCACAGCCTCCTCCTCACAGCCTCCTCCTCACAGCCTCCTCCTCACAGCCTCCTCCTCACAGCCTCCTCCTCACAGCCTCCTCACAGCCTCCTCCTCACAGCCTCCTCACAGCCTCCTCCTCACAGCCTCCTCCTCACAGCCTCCTCCTCACAGCCTCCTCCTCACAGCCTCCTCCTCACAGCCTCCTCCTCACAGCCTCCTCCTCACAGCCTCCTCCTCACAGCCTCCTCACAGCCTCCTCCTCACAGCCTCCTCCTCACAGCCTCCTCACAGCCTCCTCCTCACAGCCTCCTCACAGCCTCCTCCTCACAGCCTCCTCACAGCCTCCTCCTCACAGCCTCCTCCTCACAGCCTCCTCACAGCCTCCTCCTCACAGCCTCCTCACAGCCTCCTCCTCACAGCCTCCTCACAGCCTCCTCCTCACAGCCTCCTCCTCACAGCCTCCTCCTCACAGCCTCCTCCTCACAGCCTCCTCCTCACAGCCTCCTCCTCACAGCCTCCTCACAGCCTCCTCCTCACAGCCTCCTCACAGCCTCCTCCTCACAGCCTCCTCCTCACAGCCTCCTCCTCACAGCCTCCTCACAGCCTCCTCCTCACAGCCTCCTCACAGCCTCCTCACGCAGCACTACAACCCTCCCGCCTGCGGCAGCAACACAGCACGTCACCACTGATAAGACGTCCTTTGAACAGCCACGTCACGTGACGAGGGGGGAAAAACAGATAACGTGGCAGAGAGGCAAGATCAAGGAGAAGAAAAGACGACCAGATTCCTAGGGGCTGTCATGGGGAGGCGTTGATTACTTTCCTCATTTCGTACACTTCTAAAAAAAAAAACACACACATACGTTCACTGACCAAAAGGGCCTGTGGCGTGGGCTTCTTTAATGGAGAAGGGCCTCTGTTATTTCTACCCGCAGAGGCGATTGGAGATAATATCAGCCATTAAATTTCCTTTTTGTAAGACGCCATTGAGGCCTCGGCGCAAAGAAAGAGCGGCTCTTTTTGTATAGGCTGCGAGTGGCTTTTTAGTGAGTGCAGTACTGTGTGGTTTTGTATACAGAAGCCTACGCTGTCATGCTGCTAATAGCTGTTAAGGGAGGGCGGCTGCACGAGAAACGTGGGTTGATGTACCCATCTGACAATGGGTTGGAAATTGTTGATAATCCCCCCCCCCCCCCCCTGTCTTTCATTTACCCCCCTTTCTCTCCGTGCAAATGGCATCGGCAAATGATGGGAATAGTCGAGGGATGGAATCAATAGGATCTTTCATTTAGTGAAATATACTGTACTCCTACCCCCCGATACGACACTAATTATATAATGGCCCCATTATCAGTTGGCGGCCTTCTTGGGGAAACTGCCCACATGACATGATTGTCACAGTAAAGTGATATACAGTTCAGTGTGCTGGAGATTCTAAACAATGCCCCATAATCATGTTTTTAGTAGGGATGCACAATATATCTGCGACATATAGGTATCGGCCAATATTGTTGATTTTGTTTTATACTGGGTAGGTAGATTTATATATCAGTATTCAGTGAACATACAGTACTGTATATCGGCTGATTATGACAGTGTTGGTCCAATGAGCAGAACTGACTCGATGCCCAGATGCAAACAGCAGTGTAGAGCTTGCATTGGCGTCCTTAAATATCACAGCAACATGCAGAGAATTTTATATTAATCAGGAAATTGGAGAGATATGGGATCAGGGGGGTAGTATTGGACTGGGTAAGAAGCTATCTAAATAAAAGACAACAATTTGTGACAATGAGAGATTATAAATCTGAATGTTTGGACATTGCTTGTGGTGTCCCCCAGGGGTCAGTGTTGGGTCCAAAACTGTTCATCTTGTACATTAACGAGATATATAAAGTATCCAATATATTTAAATGTATTTTATTTGCGGATGACACTAATCTTTTTTTTTCTGGTGAGAATGTCCAGCAGCTTTTAGAGGTCATCACATCTGAAATGAAGAAATTGAAGGAATGGTTTGATAGAAACAAATTATCATTGAACTTGAGCAAAACTAAAATTATGTTGTTTGGAAACTGTAGATTGGATACTCAGGTACAAGTTAAAATAAATGATGTGATTATTGAAAGAGTTTATGAAAATAAATTCCTAGGTGTAATAATAGACCATAAAATCTGTTGGAAACCTCACATAAAACATGTCCAATCTAAACTCTCACGAAGCATTTCAGTCATGAGTAAAGTAAAGCACATCCTGGATAGAAAATCACTCTACATTCTCTACTGTTCACTAGTTTTACCATATTTAAATTACTGTGCTGAAGTCTGGGGAAACAATTATAAGTCTACACTACAACCACTTTTTATACTCCAAAAAAGGGCCATAAGGATAGTTCACATTGCAGGTTATCGTGATCACACTAACATATTGTTTCTGGAGTCAAAGACATTGAAGTTAAATGATCTTGTGGAATTTAAAACGGCACAATTAATGTATAAAGCAAAAAGTCATGCACTTCCAAGAAACATTCAAGAATTGTTCTTTGATAGGGAGGGGGGTTATAATCTGAGGGGAGAACACAATTTAAAGGTGCTAAACGTACGCACTACCATGAGAAAACACTGCATCTCAATATGTGGAGTGAAACTGTGGAACAGTCTAAATGTGGTGCTAAAGCAATGTCCAAACATGAGACAATTCAAACTGATGTATAAGGAAATTATGTTCACAAGGTACAGGGATGAAGAAGGGACTTGATATTCACGGGTGTTTACATTTTTATTTTGTTTTCTATTTTATTTTATACATATATAGTTTTTGTTTTTTGTTTTGCATATATATATATATATTTTTTTTTCTTTTCTTTTCTTTTCTTTTTTATGTTTAAAATAGTACACTCATTTGAGTAGTGGAAAAGGGGTAGGATTAAATAAGTGTATACTTCTTCCTACTCCTTTTCGAACATGCAGATTGAGTTGTTTTTCTTTTTTGTTATTGTTTGTTGTATTCATTGCATGTTCGAAATAAAGACTTCAAATCAAATCAAAAAATCAATTCTTTTGCACTTGCATAACAGCATTGAAATAGACTGCAGAAACACGAGTGAACACACAATATCTTCCATTTCACCATGCATTCTCATGTTTGTCACTTTCAGTGTCGATGGCCGTGTGTTTTTTCTTGTTAATACAGACCCACATCATATTGATATCGGTAAATATCTGCCATAACAGTGAATATGTCATCGGTATCGGCCAAAATGTTCATATCAGTCCCATAGTTGGCTATGTGTGGCCATGGGTAATACAAAGGGCAGCCGTATTTATGATTTTGGATTATTCTTAGTCGTTGCATATATAGTATTCATACACTATATCCATATTTCAGATATAATCTGGGTTGTGTGTGTGTGTATCGGAGAGGACGGTGTCACTTTTGAGTTGCTGCCAAAGAAAATTCTTAGTGTAGCTACGTACTACCAGCAGAAGTCAGTGCATTTCAATACGTGGAGTGAAACTGTGGAACAGTCTGAATGTTGTGCTTAAGAAATGTCCAAATATAATACAATTCAAACAGATGAAAATGATTTTCACAAGGTACAGGGATGAGGAAGGGATTTGACATTCACAGGTGTTTACATTTTTCTTTTCTTTTCTTCATGTTTTACTTTTTTATGTTTTAGATAAAAACAACATATTATTATATATATACAAAAATACTATTTGTATATACTGTATATATATATATATTTGTTTTGTAAGGATTTATATCAGTGAGGAATTACATACATTTTGAGTAGTGGAAAAGGGGTAGGATTAAATAAGTGAATACTTCTTCCTACTCCTTTTCGAACATGTAAATTAAGTTATGTTCATTTCTTTCTCCATTTCATTGCTAGAGATGAATGATTTGTTTTCGTTTTATTTACATGGTCGACTTCGAAATAAAGATTTCAAATCAATTGATTTCATATCTAAGATAAGATAAGATATTCCTTTATTGATCCCCTTCGTGAAATTATACGTATCTAATGTGTATGTATCGTGAGGCTGCTGGCTGTCTCCTATGTATCGGAGGAAGCATGTGATAGACTTCAGGGCTCCCTAGACGACCAGTGGGGGGCACATGCGCGCAGCGACCAGGAAGGGGAGGGGGAATTGGCATAACGACTAAATTGGGATGGGAGGAAAATACAGAAAAAACAGGAGGAGAAAAAGTGGATCAAAAAAAAATATATATATAATATTGCAGCGAGCGTTGTCTGCATCTAGCTTTGTAAAGTGTAACCACACATGGGACCGTTTTCGGCTTGCCATTTCCCCGACTGCTTTGTTGTTGAATCAAGTCAAATCCTAGGTAAGCATGTATTGTGCGTGTGATCGTTGACGTGAGCGTGCGGCACACTTCATAGGTTTTCGTTTTGCGGTAAACGAAATGTTGACGATTTACAGTACGTGAATCGGTACTCGGTAGTACCGACGTGATTCGGTAGCTACCCTTAAAAGTACCGGATTTGGTACCCATCCCTGTGCGTGTGTCTTGTTGCGAACTTCGCCGTCGATTTCACACCCATATCTAAATGAAGGCAACAGCACCTGGCTCCTGCTGTTAGCTCTCCGCGGTCTATTCATCATGAATGAACGAGCAGGAGATGGCTTCCCTGGTATCCTTGTTTAACTGTGATAGGTGGCCGCACGGCCTGAGGAATGTGTGTTGGAATGAGTTTTGACGTTCACTTTGCTGCATGTCTCTGCTGGTAGCGGAGTGCATTATTCACTCATAAAGCACTCTTGGTGCCATGCTAATACCTCCCGCCCTGCTGCTGCCCGGCCAAGACTTTTAGCACTCTTGTCACAGACACACAACCTCCCTCCCTCCTCTAACCACTGAACGGCATTCAAAGAGTATAGT
>NC_140173.1:54481107-54498607 GCF_963971535.1 Notolepis coatsorum
AAGTTAAAGAGTAAAGACCAAACACTATACATATATAAAGTACTGGGTCCATGTCTGTTATCTCTTCTTCGGAATGGATTTGGTGCCAGCTGTCATCTCTGCCTGTCTCCGTCATCGAAACTGGAGACTGAAAGTACTGAAAGCCACACAGCGTGGGAAATAAAACTGCCAGACTATCTAACATAATAGAATGGATGAGTTCATGTTAGGAAGGGGGCTATAGGCATTTTTTTTCTTTTCTCATTAACCTGTGAGTGAGTCTGTCCGACGGAGTGTGATTTTCCTTATGGAATTCAATGGTCAATAAAGCAAAATGAATGACTGTAAGCCGGCACCCATCCACTCATTACTGAAGTCCCGAAGATGGATTTGACATTTCCAATACACTGAGTGATCCCAGAAAAAAATACCTCATTGATCTGGGAATGGGGGGGGGGGGGGGGGACAAAGACGGACTGGACACGTATTCATTTCGCTAATAGCTTTATATTCGGGCTATGGCGTACGTGTGAGAAATGTGTAGAGTAAGGTGTAGAGTAAGGCTGAAAATACAGAGTTGTTTTATAATTTAATAGTATATAAAGGGTATACTGTCAAAACAGAGACGGGCGGGTGGAAACATTGAAGATGAATAGCTTAATATCTGTCACTTGAGACGGGCCAAATTTTTATCCAGTCACATGACAAGACCAAGACAGCCTCCAAAATAATTGGCTGCCCCCTCCCCTCTCTGGACTCCATCTACACCTCACGCACAGTCACCCGCTCTGGTAAAATAGTCAACGATCCCTCCCACCCAGCACACCACATAATTCCAGCGCATGCCCTCGGGGTCGCTACAGGTATATTTGAACCAAACACACACGCTTCCCCACAGCAGTCCGAACACTAAACGCCCTGGCCCTCCCCCAATTGCACAGACGGGCAAGCATCCGACACTGACTGACAGTTATATGTGACTGTCCTGTATGTATTTATGTATTTATTGTGGGGATTGGGTGGGAGGGGGGCGTTTTGATGTTTCATGTTGATGTCCCAGTGCTAATTAACATGCTGTACCGAAAACAACTACACACATAGTTGTGTGGCATTAAAGTATCTTGTATCTTGTATCTGTGAATTGCTGCTAATTATATCCAAAATGTCTGCTCTCCAAGGTAAAAAGCCCTACTGTCTGCACCGCTAGTCTGAGGCATGACACCTAGTCGTGAACAGGAACAACACGGCTCCACTATCTCAGAGACTCTCAGCAGGGCGGAGCATCTCATCTTATACAATTAAGCAAACATATCAATCAATTTAATGGTAGCTATAAACAAGCACTTATGGACACATATAAGAGAGAGGAGCTTGAGCAGTAATGTGACTGCCTATTATTTTTTCTCATTTGGATATTTGGATATATTAAAAAAACTGTACTTTTATTTTATTTTTCATTATTTGTTATATATATATTTTTTGAAATTAAATTATAATGTCAAATATTCTAAGGAAGGGGCAGGGATTGATAAGTTGTTTTTACTTCCCCCTGTTCCTTCTCGAACACTTATTGTATGGAAATAGTCTGACTATTTACCTTTTTGTTTTTTAAACTTGTTTTATGTTTCTATGTTCGAGACAAATAAAAACAATCAAATCAAATCAAATCTCATGCTCTGGTTGAGGACTCTGCACAAGCCTTTTGTAATGACAAAAACGTCCAAATGTTATAATGGGAGGAAAAAAGACACAAAAATAAGATGGAATATGGTGTATGCATTATGCATGCCTCAGTATCTCAGATAATGGCAGCAAAGGCCCAGACTAAATCAAGTTCTCAAGTATTCAAGTTTCTCATAAACGGAATAAAAGATTGTGAAAAGGGGGATATGATGTTTATATGAGTCGGCGAGAAAAAAAAAAGTTAAGTTATTAGATATTAGTCGGACATATACACACTGTGCTGACTGAAAATGTATCTGTGACCTGGTTTAATTACATAAATAAATTAAATTAATAGATAGACAGACAGACAGACAGACAGACAGACAGACAGACAGACAGACAGACAGACAGACAGACAGACAGACAGACAGACAGATATAATGGACAGAGCACTAGATCAGTCAACCTACCCCCCTCATCTCTTCTCCCCTACAGAAACACCACCCCTCCCCTTTTTCCCTCCCTTTCACTTAGCTGCATCTTCAGTCTGCCCCTCCCCCCCTCCCAGAGGGGCCAAGGCAACATGTCAAATAGCTATAACACTGCTTCAAAGATGGCTGCCGTCGTCCGGGTTAATGTTCCCTTGGAGACGAGACAGTTGGTGACTCTGGTTTACAGAACACCGCCATCAGTCACACATTATGTTTCGTTTTTCAGGGGGGGGGGGTGGGGGGGGGGCGCGGCCTTTGTATCACACGGTGGTCAGCGCCACCCCACGGAGTTAACAACGGGAGGTCAATCACTTCCTGTTCCGCCGAAAACCCAGCCAGGCTTAGAGTGGGATGTACAAATTAGCGAATGAATAGACGGCCTTATCACAATAGAGTCGGCCGAACAATGGGCTATCTGTCGTCTTGACTGTTGAACAGGATACAAGTGAGAAACACAGTTAATGCCGTTTTTCCTTGTTGTTTTTTTGCACTTCCACCTGGTGGTGTGTTACTTCCTACGTTGTGAAATAGAACAAAGAAGCGCCCCCTGTTGCCGTGATACATTTCTCGTCATTTTCTATTTCTGTCAATTCCCGGAGATGAAATAATAACTAACTAAGTAACTGTTTCCCCTCTTCATATTTTCCAAAAAAAACACTTTTCAACTACGAGGTGAATGGAAAAACCTCAACAGTCAAAACGGTCTCTTGCGTCCCATTTTAGCCTGGCACACGCAAACAAACACGTGATGGAACATCCACGCAACCCTCTGTACACGGTAGCATGCGATGGAACATCCACGCAACCCTCTGTACACGGTAGCATGCGATGGAACATCCACGCAACCCTCTGTACACGGTAGCATGCGATGGAACATCCACGCAACCCTCTGTACACGGTAGCATGCGATGGAACATCCACTTTAACCCTCTGTACACGGTAGCATGTGTGAGAAGGACGGATGTGCCTTTAACAACACAAAGACACGTCTGGCGACAGCGTCACGCCCCGCTGTAGAACATAATGCGCCAGACCGGTAACCCCGCCATGGCGGGCCGCTGCATGGGGAGGCCCGTATGGATACGGCCAGGTAGCGTGATAGATTGGCCAGGCGTGGGGGAGTGATTGATGGGAGTAAGAGAGAATGATAAGCCCCTGAGAGGGAGGGAGGGAGGGAGAGAGAGAGAGCAGGTGAGGAAGATGTCCCCTGTCATCAGTTACACTAGATTAGGGGGACTCTTCACCGGTGGGGCAACAAAGAAGCAATCGGCGGGATCTCCACCCCATCGGTCCGCTACTGTACTCGGGGGCCCATCTGTTCCAGCAGCTCCGCTGCTTTGCACAATACATCACTGGGTTCCACACCCATCACACAGGGTTACAGGAAGGTTAAGAAACACCAGGAAGCCATGACAAAAACAACCTTTCTTGTAAAAAAGAAAACACTGAATTCTGAGCGAGATGCGCATTTCACGAGAGAATCATTGTATGGCTTCATACATACAAATGTCTAAATCAAATTGAATGAGTTTCCACCGCCTTCTCCTGTACGCACTGTTGATATCATGCAATACATACCATCATTACTATATCCAGGATTGGTCGGCTTGCATACCGTATTTAGAATGTACTGTGTAGCAGTAATGGAAAGAAATAACTCTTTAACTACTGGTTGTCTTTTCACATTGATGAGATAATTTCTATTCAAAGCACAGTGTGCATTCTGCCTTGATGAGCAGTCTGTGGATCTCCAGCCCAGCGGTCCACTACAGTACGACGGGCCCCATCTGTTGCACGGTTGCCACTATGAAAGACTGCCAAACGCATCACCATAATCAAATTCTGGATGAATCAACACAGTAGGTTTAGGAAGTGCATCTTGGGTTCACAAATAACCAAGTTAGAGGTGAATATTGAGCAAATGTCCATTTTGTTTCCACGGACAAAATAAATATATAACATAACATAACCCACCCCTCCCATCTCCCAAGTAACCCCTATGTTAGCTAAGATGGCACATACACAAACTGAGTCCATTTGAGCCCAAGTGAGTACAATTGTACTCAGTTTGAGTCAAATGTACTCAGTTTGAGTAAAATGTACTCAGCGAAATGTACTGTTTAGTTTAGTTTCTTTATTAGTTGTCATACAGAAGTACAGAATACTTTTATACAAAATGCTTCTTTCTGTTACGCTCCAGAGACTGTGCTAGACAAAAATAGATAAGTATAAAATAAGTATTGTATAAAATAGAAGTCAAGTACGTGGACAAAAGTGTTCAGTATATATATACATATATACAATGCACAATGCAGAGTAGAAGTAACTGAGTTACAATACAATATAATATACAGTAGCCCCACAGAGACTGAAAGACATAGCACACACTAAACTTTCAATCAAGCATTGTGAGCGAAAATTTGGCCCAATAATTACCCATGCAATCAGAACATGGCGGGAAACACAAAAGAAATATCCTAACCCTCAAGAATGGCATAATCACACTCCCATATTCAATAACAATGCACTCTTAATGGGAAAACGCCCTATAAGATTCCCTATATGGGAAGAGCAAGGCATACACTCATTAGGGGATATTTTTAATAACCAGGGCCTCTGTAGTTATGTCGAAATATGCACAAAGTTTAACCTCACCGAGTCCACATGGCTTTTTTACATACAGTTACGACTTTGTCTGAGGTCTCACGGTGTTCCATTACTCATACCAATTGAACACCACAGATACCACAAATTGTTCTATGAAAGAGAAACATTGGGAGGTTTTGTATCAGGTTTTTATTATCAATTACTAACGTCCTCGTATGAAACCCTTCAACTAGACACTGTCTGGAGGAGGGATATACCAGACCTGGAAAATGACTTTGATTGGCAAGGAGCCTGGGCAAATGTCCGACTTACATCAAGGAACCCGGATCATCAACAAATCAATCTGAACTATATTCACAGGACATACTTGACTCCTATAAGGCTGTGCAAAATGGGGCTTAAACAAGACTCCAAATGCTCCCAATGTACAAATGGGGACGAAGGAACATTTATGCACATGTATTGGGACTGCCCACCAGTTAAGGCATTCTGGAAAGATGTGTCCCAACAATTATCAATACTCGTATCTTGGAATATACCTGTACACCCCTCGGTATTACTATTGAATGATGTTTTTGAGTTTGCAGTGAATCCACAACTAAAGAGATTGGTTTTATCGGGTATCACAGTAGCTAAAAAACTGATCGCATCACGTTGGTTTCAACCGGAAAAAATGTGCCGAAAAGTGTGGTTTCTTACATATCTCGATGTGATATATCAAGAAATATCTACAGCAAGAATTCTGGGTCTCAATGAATCCAAAATGTCAATGTGGTTAGAAGTGGTGGAGAGAATAAAAGCTAGCTTATAATGGTAGTGTCTGTTTAGGAGTGAGGGATAATGGAGGTACTATCCAAGAGGGGGTCCGGGAGGGGGGGGTTCGAGCTGGAGCATATGTGTGTAGGGTTTTAGAAAATAGGTATTAGGGGTATATTATATACTAACATTTATATAATTGTAATTTCGCTGGATATACACTGTATACGGTTAAAATGTTATTATAGACTATTTTTGTTTTATCTTGTTTCTGTACTTGCATATATTTTAACCACCTTTACTGAAAGTTTCATTATGCATTGTGTGTTGAGTACTGACTTTTAATAATTTTTGTTTTGCAATAATAAAAAAAAATATAAAAAAAAAAAATATACAGTGCAAAGCAGAAATGAGATGAGGTACAATTTAGGTACAATTTACAGTAAGGTGTAATGAGGTATGGACTATCATAACATGGTATGGACTATCATACCTGGACTATCATACTGTGTACACAAGCCCATGTCAGGTGGTTATCGTTATTGTGCAAAAAGGAAATTGTTCTCAAGTCTTGTTTTCTGAAATGCCTTCCTTCTTGAGAACACCGCCGATCCTACCCTTGGAGGAAAGTGGCTTTTAGTGGCTGATCGGTGCATTATTATTATTTATAGGGTTGTTTTGGCTGTTTTCTTTTGAGGTTTTAGAGACCTTGCAAATAGAAAAACCCAGGTACTCTGTGTGAGGACCAGAGGAGCAGCTGATTGTATGTACAGTTTTGCCTACCCAACCCCCCCCCACACGCCACCTACCCAACCACCTCCAATGTACAGTCCCCCACCCACCCAACCCCACCTGCCCAACCTCCTCCAATGTACAGTTTCTACGTCAAATGTATATACTCTCTTTTCAGGACTCTTTTTGTATCACAAACAGTACTGTATTTGCAAATCTGGTATGTCATAAATGTATAGATATAGCAGTACTGTCTATCTGTATGTCGTGTATGTCATATATGTTATGATGAATTGAAAATGGGGGACCCTGATGTAAACAAGACGAAAGTCTTTCTCTGGTCTGTATCCCCTTAACAATTGTATGTATTGAGCTGTACTGTACTGTACCCATTCTGTAATATGTTAATACAGTTTTCAATCAAATAAATCAATCAATCAATCAATTGTCATCTACAGGCTAATTACTATTCATATTTAGACCTGGCCCAGATGTCATGAAGCTGGCAGATCGTAGTTCCTTATTTCCAGTTAGTCCATATTCTCGTGCCTTGTTCTCTTTGTCAGTCCGTGTTCTATTGTGCTTAACTAACGTTCTTGTACTCCTTTGCTCACAGTTCCTTCCTGGCTCTCCACTCCCTGTTCCCCCGTCTTGGATTCCTGTGCATGACCTGCACCTGCCTGACCATTCTCTCCGTGAACATCCCTGGACTGCATGAGGACCCACTCCTGGCTACAACCCCTATGCTTGTCTAACTACCCTGTACCTGCTCACTCCCTGGACAGTCTGAGTACCCGCTCCTGGCTACGACCACCTGCGCTCGTCTGACTACCCTGTACCCGCTCACTCCCTGGACTGTCTAGCGACTGGATTCTATTACTCTTCTTTTCTTATTAAATACACCCGACATTTGGGTTATACTCTGATTCCACATCGTCTCTGCTAGTTTGTGTCTGCATCCGTGTTCTGGCTTAGTGAAACAACAAGATGGGCAGTGCATACCACTGAATCACTCTGAATCAGAGAGCTAACATGTATGAGATGGGCAGTGCATACCACTGAATCACTCTGAATCAGAGAGCTAACATGTATGAGATGGGCAGTGCATACCACTGAATCACTCTGAATCAGATAGCTAACATGTATGAGATGGGCAGTGCATAACACTGAATGACTCTGAATCAGAGAGCTAACATGTATGAGATGGGCAGTGCATAACACTGGATGACTCTGAATCAGAGAGCTAACATGTATGAGATGGGTAGTGCATAACACTGAATGACTCTGAATCAGAGAGCTAACATGTATGAGATGGGCAGTGCATAACACTGGATGACTCTGAATCAGAGAGCTAACATGTATGAGATGGGCAGTGCATAACACTGAATGACTCTGAATCAGAGAGCTAACATGTATGAGATGGGCAGTGCATAACACTGAATCACTCTGAATCAGAGAGCTAACATGTATGAGATGGGCAGTGCATAACACTGAATCACTCTGAATCAGGGAGCTACAGTAACATACAAGAAGGGCATTGCATAACACTGAATCAGAAAGCTAACATGTTTGAGAAGAGCAGTACCTAATCCTGAATCACTCTTAATCAGAAAGCTAACATGTATGAGAAGGGCAGTGCATAACACTGAATCAGGGAGTTACAGTAACATGTATGAGAATGGCAGTGCATAACACTGAATCAGGGAGCTACAGTAACATGTATGAGAATGGCAGTGCATAACACTGAATCAGGGAGCTACAGTAACATGTATGAGAAGGGCAGTGCATAACACTGAATCAGGGAGTTACAGTAACATGTATGAGAAGGGCAGTGCATAACACTGAATCAGGGAGTTACAGTAACATGTATGAGAAGGGCAGTGCATAACACTGAATCAGGGAGCTACAGTAACATGTATGAGAATGGCAGTGCATAACACTGAATCAGAAAGCTAACATGTATGAGATGGGCAGTGCATAACACTGAATCAGAAAGCTAACATGTATGAGATGGGCAGTGCATAACACTGAACATCTCTGAATCAGAGAGATAACATGTATGACAAGGGTATAACCCTGAATCCCAGCACATCTCTTTCATGTTGGGTTAGGGCCGTAGGGTTTGACCAGGGCTCACTATTAGTAGCGTAGCATTGATGGCGTCGGTGTGTTGGTCCACAGCTGTGGCCGGGTGAACGGAGCCTTCAGTGACAGAGAACATAAAACAAGAAGGACCAGTCGCCTCCTGAAACTCAAGTGTTATGGAAGAGCGAGAGAGAGAGCTCTGCTCTGGGCGAGAGAGCCGGAGGAGGAAGCGAGCAAAGGGAGATGATGGATGAATCAAGCCAATGATTATGGGAAAGACAGATGGCCTAATGCCGGGCTCTTTCATAGAACACCGGTGTCCAATAATGATGAAAGCTTGAGTTAGCAAACACAAAGCCAGGCAGATCAAAGAGCCAGCGTAGCCTTACCTTTTACCGTTTGTAGCTTTGCCAAAGGATCCATAGCAATTAGGTCTTTTTTGGTTTCTTTTTATTTTCTATTTTTGTCCAGGCCGAGGTAATGTTGGTTACTGACTCACCGACTTGCTGTTGTTTCACACTGGCATGTATATGAATGAATGAATGAATGAATGAAAACTTTATTTAACAGATTGCAGAATGGGTACAATACAGTACGGCTCAATACACACAATTGTTAAGGGGATGCAGACCAGAGAAAGACGTTTGTCTTGTTTACATCAGGGTCCCCTATTTTCAATTCATATAGACATTTATGACATACACAACATACATGACACTATGGCATAGGGACATACATGACGTACGGTACAGGTATTTAGTACTGATACATTTGTGACATAAACGGTATTCAAATATACAGTACTGTTACCCGTAGATCCTGACAGAGTATATACATATGATGGGGAGGGGACTGTACATTAGGAGGGGGTGGGTGGGTGGGAGAGAAATATACATACGGTGGGGAGGCTACTGTACATTTGGAGGGGGTGGGTGGGTGGGGGAGGAGAATGTACATTTGGAGGGGGTGGGTGGGTGGGAGAGAAATATACATACAGCGGGGAGAGAATATATACATGCGTGGGGAGGAGACTGTCTATTAGGAGGGGGTGGGGGTTTGGACATTTACGGTGGCCAGTTTTGAATTGCAGCCTCCCATAGGTGCTCTTTAAGAGCGGTTTTGAATGTGGGTAGGGATTCACATTCCTTTACAGTATCCGGGTCCGGCTTAAAGGTAGAATCTGTAATGATGTCAAACAGCCCCGCTTGGTACTGCACTGTGTTTACTTTTTTTTGGCGTGATGTGTGAGTTAAATATTTGAATATTTTTTTCATTTTTTTAAATCTTTTTCCCCCTCCTTTTTTCTCCGTTTTTCTCCCATCCCAATGTTAGTCGTTATGCCAATTCCCAATCCCCTTCCTGGTCGCTGCGCACCTACCCCCTGCGGTCGGTCTGGGAGAGTGGAGGCTATCATGCTTCCTCCGACACATGTGTAGCCAATCAACCGCTTCTTTTCACCTGGGCCCCGTTCCCCGTACCTGGATAACTGAGTTAGCCGGATAACTTTCGGTCAAGTCTGACTTAAGCCGGACTTTCCCATTCCCCGAAGCTGGATTGTCTAAATCACCATGACAACAGATCAAAAAGTTTGAGCCTGGTCGAGAGCAGGGTTAAGTTCAAGTTAGCCGGATGAACCATAGCTACGCCCCCGCAAAGAAGTGACAGCTCGTTTCCTGAAATTATTCCCACAGTCTACGATCTGCATTATACCATTCTGAATTACTTTTTGTGCTCCATTCTTCCAGAGGGGGCTTTTGAAATGTAAAATAGACCCTATGCTGATACTAAATTCACTTTGTCCTAAATAATGCACGTTATATATACCGTGGCGCTCGCTAGGTGCGATGTACACATTATGTGGTTATTTTAACAACGCGCAGCATTGCAAATGTGAATCCCGCGGGGATATCCTTAATGATTGAAACCTATCGCTCGTTCGGCTCGGATTCCCTTCATATTCTCCGCTGTGGATGAGGAGCGAGGAAGGAGAGGAGCGCCTGGATTTTGTTTCATTCAAGCATAAAATTGAAGTGTCTATGCGTGGATTGTGGATTTTGTGTGATATTGTAACTGGGATTAAAATGTCTGATGAGATGCGCTGTTTGACTGATTTGAGAAATTGAATGAGCCGTTGACGTCACATTAATGAATGAGAATAAAGAGATAAAACTTCATTCAAAATAAAGAATATTCTAAACACGGGTCTCTCGTTCATTAATGTATAAACAATGAATTTATCCCATCTGGCACAGTGGTGCAGCGGTAGTGCTCAATCCTGGCAACCCGGTGACCAGTGTTCGAAACCCTGTGTTTCCAATATAATTTTTTGGAATATAATATTAATGATTATACGCAAAGGTAGCCTAGTTTTAAGTTAAAATATTATAAATCTACATGCATTGAGGATGTCATTCTTTATATAGCTCTCAACGTGCACCAAATTGAATTATTCCTACATTGCAAAAAGAAGGAAAAGACTAGGATTCGAACCCCGGTCGTCTGCGTGAAAGTCAAAAGGACAAACCGTCACACCGCAGTACAGATAAATAAAAAATCCACCATACATCAATCAATGGATAAGAGAGCCGTATCCTTATTCTGAAACAGTTGAATTAATTATTTTCGCTAGCAAGATCTCATTTGATTATTCAATGCATAAACCTACTGCCAGCAGGAACGTTTCAAGAAATATAATCTGATTGATTGGGGTAATGAGGGATTTAAAATTAGCATATAGATTATGCATTTAACTTGTCGGCAAGGCTATTGAGCCGCCTGCAATCTGTAAAACAATCAATCAATCAATGCCGTTAGAAGATCAGGATTTCTGCGATCTACACCTGCTGTCTTTTCAACTGAAGCGGCCGCGCGCACTTATCCAGAGTCTCAAGTCTGGCTCGAGTTAACGAGACTGAATCAGCGTTCCAGGAACAGGAAAATCCCGGCTTCAAACATCGGGTTAACTGAATCTGGATAATGGGACTCTTGATCGACTTAGTTGAACCAGGTACGGGGAATAGGGCCCTGGCAGCGCAGACTCTCACTGAGAGGGTGTAACGTGTGGAAGGATCACACTACCCCCCTTAGATCCTATCCGCGCTGAGCAGGCGACCCGACCGAACTGTAGGAGTCGCTGTTTACAATGACCAGGACCCACCCACCAGCTTTCCCACCCCAAACACTGCCAATTGTGTTAGTATGAACGACCAGCCAAGCTGGTAGCAATGCTGATAGCTGGGCTCGAACCTATTTGAATCTGTTTTAAGCCCTAGCCCTATTTTCTGAAAATCTGCCTAAAAATATATACTTAAGTAAATGGAAGATTGCTCCACTTCTACAAGGTCCATTTGCATGTTATTGGTATAGGGACATCTATGGATCTCAGGAAATGTATTCCCAGTGTCATAAATATTGTGTCTGTTACTAGGCTTGAGTAAATTGTGATGAAACAAAGGAGAATATAAATTATGATTTTTCTTTGCATACATGCTAAAAATGAGCAGACATGTAAAACGCGTTCAGTACCTTATTGAGATCATGTGTACAAAAAATCTAAGGAAATGAATAAAGGGAAGATGATTAAACAGAAGGTTTTGTATATACAGTACTGAATTCTGCCATCCGGACACATGCAATTTGAAATATTATTATAGAATATAGAATAGCAGGCCTAATAAATGACCCTATTATAGCCATGTTGCACATATATGGATCGGGCCAAATCTCCTCTTTCAAATGGGAGAGTTCAATTTGGATTTAGTATTACCAGGCGTGCAGGAAGAACCGAGAATGAAATCTACTGTAAATACAGTCAGCTTTTTATTCTTGCGACAGGTCCGCCATTTTGAATCGGATTTCAACACGGTTGCTTTAATGTTCACAGAAGTTAGACAAACTAACTGCGCTGGAATCTATGCCAATAACGTTCAGTTTTGTGGTATATAATCCCGAGAAATAAGAGGAAGTCAGTTGCTTGCAGGAAGCTGGAAAAATCGCTAGGAAATGTAGTTTTTCGAAATTAAAATGCTCATTGAGAGCTCTGGATGCCCTGTACTCATATGACTACAACTGGCGATGTTTCGCTAATTCAAAATGGCGGATATTCGCTAAATTATTAAGACATTCCATAAACTAAAATCTCACTAATAACACTTTAACCTATTGAAATGAAAATATACACTATGACTGCTGTTGTGACATGGTTAGGGTCTTTACTCTTAGATACATTTGAAAGAAAAACGCTACTTAATGTCATACAGTCTGGAGAGATGGATTTATGACGTGATATCATTTGTGGTCCGTCGATGGACCGCTCGGGCTAGAGGTTAACTTTGTTAAAAATGTCAGCAAAGTGCAGTACCAATCGGGTCTATTTTGCCTAGAGGTCACTGTTTGACGACATTACGGACTCTACCTTTACAGTAACTAGGCTTGCCTAGTCTTGTTTTTATTTATTCATTTGATTTATTTCAGACATTTCAGTTGACTTCTTTTTTTCCCAATCCACTTTTTGTGAGTTCAGGATAAAAATAATAGCCATGTAGGCCTACAGTACAGACGTTTGGTCTATTTGAATGAATGAGTCCCACGTTCTATTACTTGACTAAAAGACTGACTGTGGGATATTATAAGTAGAACCTGAGCTAATAAAGTTATGTTCCTATTACCACTGAAGGCACTGCTCAGGTGAGTCCATGTGGAAATAGGACACAATGTCATGAATCCCTCCAATTATTTAACAATGTCGAAAAAGGTTTTCAATGAAAGGTAAGCAGTTCTAAACAACACAATTGGCAAACTAGTGACTGGCTCGCCTTGGCAATGGTTCAAAATTACACTTTGAAAGAAAGCCAACGAGAAAGAAGGATGAGGGTATTTCAGAGCTGTGTTTAAAGCACAGGGAGAAAGCTGCCCAGTTAAGCTGCCAAGTCTCTGAATTAGCCTGCCGCAATGTTTCTGAACAGACTTTCGAAAGAGAAGCTCAACAGCGTTCGAGAGCTTGTTATAACCAGAGTCAACAACACCAACAACAACAACAACAACAACACCAACACCAACAACAACAACAACACCAATATGGCCGGCATGAAATCATCTGTTTTAACAAGCTTATCTCAAAAGTAACATAATTATGCGATCACTTCTGAAAACGCTAAATGCAATTCCGATGCAATATTCACACCTGACTTCATATGCATTTGGATTGAGAGAAGTCGCCTATATTCTCAGTCCTTGCCCCACAATGGTGGAATGAACTACCCACCCCAGTTAGGACAGCCGAAACCCGCCCAATCTTTCGCCGTTGACTAAAGACGCACTTCTTCAACCATTATCTTAAATAAATAAAATATCTAACCCTAACTAACCTTACTGTCATGCACTTGTCCTAATAAACTAACCCACACTGTAGCACTCAACACTTTGATGAACATTGTTACTCAGCTGATAGAGTTGTACCCTTCCTGATGACTTGTCGTACAGAACTTGTAAGTCGCTTTGGATAAAAGCGTCAGCTAAATGACTAAATGTAAATGTAAAGTGCATTTCTGAGATTCCCAAAGCGTGGTTTGACCTCTGACCCGCATGTCCATGTCTACGCCTTATCTCTCGCTAATTGACTTCCTTCATATCATATTCCCCCCATCGCCTTTTCAGTGGAGATAAACATAGACGCAAAGCGGGGGGAAGGGGGGGGGGCTCATGAATCACGGCGGCGCGCTGTATCGATCGCTCTTTCTCATTGGAAAACAACTTAATGAACATTCGGCGGGGCGTCACACAAAGCCTCAGCTTGTTCCACCAGATAAGTGTTTCCCTGGATTGACAGCGGAGAAATAGGAGGCCGGTGGACAGCAGGATCCAGTCCGGGGCTGGATCCATGGATTTATTGATCCCGTCTCTGGATAGAAGATGTGAGAGTAATGATGCCCTGAACACCTCGAGCCGAAACGGCTGCTTGCTCATCTTGCTCGGCTGGGACCCTTGGGGGGCAAGGGAGGGGAAGGAAGGAAGGAAGGACAGGTTTTGTTTTATCCTCCTGTAGGAGCAAGAGGGGATCCCAACCTGGGGTCTCAGTGAGTAGGGATGGCTCGATATCAGATACTACAATCTTGAGTATCTGCCGAGACCGAGACCAATCCGATTGGTTTCTGATCAAAAAGGATTTGCATAATGTATAATCTTTTCAAATATTCAATATACTACGCGCATCATTATGATCAATCTAAAAGCAATAAAACCAACCCAAGCAATATATTTTCCAAAAATTTCAAATATACGCATAAACTCAAAGAAACAGACAATAATGGTGCTGTGAAAGTGTCAAATAATGGCTGGGTAAATTAATGGCAATTATAAAGATTCATTAGTGTAACAAGTTTTATGGCTTATGTGGTGCTGTTCTTTAGTCCCACCCCATAACTGTTTGATTGACAGTGTAGTGTGATTGATAAGCGAGAATTGTCTGCCACGCTGCCTTGCCAGCAGGCCCTGTTTATTGAGATGAGATGAAAATGGATCTAGGGCAGGGGTTCTCCAAAATTTTTATACCACAACACCATTTTATTTAGGATTTGTTTCGGCGACCCCACACTTTAATGTATTGCGTAATTTCAACATGGAATTAAGGAATATCAAAATAAAAGCACCTGTTGAACTTGATCATGCATATTTATTAGAACATTTTATTACAGCACTATGTTATCAATACACATTTATAAAACAAGGCATATTTAGCCAAAATATGTTACCAGAACATAAACAAATATTATTATAATAATTAAATTTGTATTTTTTATTTAAAATTGTTACTTGGCGGTCAGGTGGCGTAGCGGAGATTGCGCTCGTCACCAATGCAAGAGGCTGCGGTCTCGACTCCCTGAGTCAGCATTGCCTTGGCTTGGGCTGATCGCTATACTAACCCGTTTGGCTGGGTTAGGGGGAGGGAAGTCACGGGTAGGAATCTGGCGTTGTGGACAGCGATGCCTACAGGTCAGGTCTGGGCGCTTGCTCAGCGGAGGCAGGACTTGATGAAGGCAGCTTGACCTCCCACGCATTACACTTCACCAATGAGAGTCCTCGCTGCCAGGTGAAAAAAGAGTCACTGGCTGTCGCTGCGTGTGTCGGAGGAAGCGTGCGGATGACTTCAGGATTCCCTTGTACCGACCAGTAGGAGAACATGCACACAACAAACAGGTAGGGGAGGGGGGGAAATTGGCACAACGACTAAAATTGGGACGGGGAGAAAACAGAGAAAAATCTGAGAAAGAGAGGATTAAAAATGGGCTGAAATGCCTTCATTCTTGAGAACACTACCGATCCTACCCTTGGAGGAAAGTGGCTTTTTGAGTGCTCTGCTCGGTGCATTAAAACACGGCTAATTATATGATGGGAGAATAATTTATAGGGTTGTATTGGCTTTTTTTCTTTTGAGGTTTTAGAGACCCAGGTACTCGGCCACCATAACAGTGTCACCTACCCACGACCCAAATTTGGGTCGCGACTTGTTCGATATTGGCTTTTTCACCGATATCCGATATACCGATATTGTCCAACTCTTCATTTCCGATACCGATATCAACCGATGCCGATATATGCAGGGTTTCCCCCCCCCAAAAAAACTGAATAATTTCAGGTAATTAACATTACATATCTCTTGTCGTGGAATTAACACATTATGCATACTTTTCACAATAAATAAAATAAGAATCTGTTCTTACTTGCCTGGGTAAATAAAGGTTAAATAAATGGGGAAAAAAGAAATACAAATAAATTTTTATCTTTTTTTTGAAAACCAATACCGATAATTTCCGATATTACATTTTAATGCCAATATCGGCCAATAAGATCGGTAGGCCGATAATATCGAACAGAGAGGGAGGGGATATGGGATAGACTGACAGGTCGCTAACACCTTCAGCCATTGCTGCTCACAGTTATTGCAACATAGGATAATGTAATAAAAATCCAAATATTTTGGCCAATTGGTCTCATCAAGGTGAATCCATTCAGGGATGAAAGCTGGGTACATTTGTCCTCGTCTCAATCATGAGCTGCTGAGATGCTGTTAGTGGAGCACGATGCGTTTCTCATGTCCATCAGGACCATCTGCATCCGATGCCGATCCATCAAACCCCGCTAGTATCGGCCCGAGTGGAGTATCGTATTGACACATCCCATCCAGTAGCTGTGACCTCGCTCCTGAGGCAAGGGGAGGGGCAGTGGATGAGGGGAGGGGCAGTGGATGAGGGGAGGGGCAGTGGATGAGGGGAGGGGCAGTGGATGAGGGGAGGGGCAGTGGAAGAGGGTCAAGATTGAGTCAAGATTTCTGGAAAGGTCCCAGTGCTGGTCCGGCAGGTGTCAACCTTCCACCTTGTAATGTCAACGATTGTTTTTTGGTCATTGACCAAACCATTTATTGACCTTCACAGGACTCCAAGGATACGAGGGTTGTGGGGGGTGCGAGGTGTCAGATCCTTTGAGGGGAAGGAATTGTATTAAAGAGGGACCAGGAACGCATGTGTCCCTGAGGGTCCTAACCCCAACCCTACTCCCAGCATTGGTTCCACTACCTGTTGCAGTTCACTGACTCCTATTTTGGACATAAACCACTATATATCCGCTAATACTGTCACTGGCCTATATGTATTTGTTTTGCAATGAGACCAGTTCATGTATTTTCATTGTCTTTGAATAATGAAGCTCTGGATACTAATATCAATCCTTCGGATGAGCCACTAAACCGAGGTCCTGACTGAATTTGGTCGTTAAATAACCCAGGGCGCCTATCACAAAGAGTAGGGGGTTCCCCGACATTCCTGGCTAAATTCCCAATCAGGTATCTGACATCAAGGCCACCTAATCATCCCTTCCCCTTAATTGGCTTAATATCAATACCTGTCCCCTGAGCCTTTCAGCCAGTGTGTAGTGTGATGTGTGCCTGGTGCCAATGTATGGCAACCATTGAGCCTGCATAGCCCAAGGTTGGGTGCTACCAGTGGTGGTGAAGGAGGCAATTTCCACCCTACATTGTGGAGAGCGCTTTGAGTGTCTAGAAAAACGCTATATAAATGTAATGTTCATTTAATGCATTCATTCATTCATTCATTCATTCATTCTCATTCATTCATTCATTCATTCATTCATTCATTCATTCATTCATTCATTCATTCATTCATTCATTCATT
>NC_140173.1:54503607-54506122 GCF_963971535.1 Notolepis coatsorum
GACCGCAACCACATCAACCGAGCGGGGGAAACAGATAGATGTCATATTGACGGATGTCTAGGGATGTGGGCCTCCCCCGCTGTATGTGTACCGTACGTACTTCTGGTTTCCGTGTGCGGAAGCCAGCGTCCCCATACTGCTGCCAGTACAATTCCACCCCTATTCAATTACTAGGGAGCCTTGCTTTGCATCATTTATTTCTCTTATGATGTGCCTGACATGCTTGAAAAGGGGGCTGTAACCACACAGGAGTGTTTGGAGCTCAACAGCAAAGGCTAACATCTCGCTGTTTTAAACTGTCAAACGTCTCCTCCAATAAGGCCAGATCAAAGCCACATGCTTCTCACAGAGACTCTTATCGACAGCACAAAAGCACCACTGCTCCACCAACCGCGGAGAACTGGGGCCGTAAAGGGGATCGTCGCTTTTCAAAAAAGCCAAGTGTTTCGAGAGACGGGAATAATTTAGCATACAAACATGTGGCTGTTAGAGATATCGGAGAGCTGGGAGGAGGCTTGCTTTTACATTTTGCCTTTCGTTCCCCTTGGAAATCCACAAGGGTGAAAGGATACTCTTCTTGCTCCCTCCATCCTATTTGACGGCTTAGCACTTAAAACCGCTGCGAACAACACGGACAGTCGACGCGTTTGCATATATAGATGTGCTGCAGCAGGCGCGGAATCTGGATGTGTCAAAACAGTCGAGATACCACGGAAACCTGAGAACAATGTCATAATTCCCCGACATCCCAGCTTTGTGTGTAAACACAGCGTTGGGAGACATGGGCAAATGTCAAGCCTCTGATGTCACTTTCCTTCCCGAAACTCTTGAGCTTCGGAAGCTGAGCCTCATTCCGAGCAGGGGGATAAACCCGGGAGTCTCGATGAGTCATCATAAGCCATATAAAACATGCAATAACTGATAAGAGACTGTTTGCACTTCACCCGATTTGACAGTGCCAAATGTATAAGAATCAATTTTATAGGATTTAAAAATTCATCACAGACATCATCAGATATTTATGTTTCCTCCGGAATCTCAAACAAGATGATGGGGTAATAATTTTCCTTTTCATTTCCCCAGGTGTTTGGATAAACTCAATATGCCCATATCAAAGTTAATATACATATATAGATTTCCTATATTTAATCATTATCGTTCCCTTGGAAATACAATTTCCGATGTGAACGCATTTAGATGAGCATAGTGTATTTCACCACGCTATACTGTCGTGGAATTATAACTCTCTCACTGCTCGTGGCATTATTACTCCCCAGCTACGAGAATTACAGTTCTGAGAAAACATGCAAGAGGTATCCATTTTGTTTAAGGCTCTGTGGACTGTCACTCATGGTGCGCGCGCGCGCGCGCACACACACACACACACACACACACACACACACACACACACACACACACACACACACACACACACACACACACACACACCCACACCCACACCCACACCCACACCCACACCCACACAAAAAGAAAGGAGCCATCAACTCGATTGTCCAGCTCCAAGGATTACATTTCTATTTGAATTGTCTGTCACTCAACAGCAACACTTGTTATTTTGCAGATTCCTTTAATATCCTCGACAACAAATCAATAGACAAGCAGTGGAGAGATTTCCAGTCATTAACCATCCCCATCAATCTGTCTTTCTAAGATACAAGCCCCTGCTCAGCCTCCACTCCCCTCCTGCTGGTACAGGGACAGGCAGAGGCAGCGGTATGGGACCTTTATCAGTGTTATTGTAGCCTACTTTTCATCCTCTTTCCTGGAACGTGCATTATGGAAGGGTGATGGCGATGCACTCGAAGAATGACCGTTCTAAAAGCATTGGGTGCCCATTAGTGACCTCGGGAATGGAAGCACGTATTTGTTCATTTTTCAAAGAGTTACAGTGCCCATGCAAAAATGATCCGACTCGGAGTATAATGCAAAGGGTCGTATCTAGGGCAGTGCTATCAGAGGAATCTAAAAGCCTGTTTTATTTTGTTTTCCCCTACGTATTCAGTAAAATTATATACAGTACTATACTGAACAGTCCAAAAGGTCAGAGGATTTGTTTTTATCAGATACGCTAGGGCAAGACCTCCGAAACTAAAGCCAGAGTTTATTCTGACCCACAAAGTTTTATGAATATCATAAATCAATAAATAAATGACCAAAATGTAAACTCTACTAAGAGTAATTTGATGATCTCACTTATTCATTAAATTATTATTATTCAATTATTGTCCATGTTAAACTTAAAACGGAGACATGTGAAATATAGAATGTTAAAATGGGCTGAACGAGGAGGGGGTGCATGTCTCTGTACTGGCAAATACAAAAATGTATGCTTTTCAGATATTTTGTGTTGAATAATTGAAGACCTTATAAGACATGTGTAAACATGACCATGAAATCTGTATGTCTATGTGAGCATGTATATAGTGAATAGTGTTGTTGGAAAAGCTCTGCTCCATAAACAAGTCAAATACGATCCAACTGGTTCCAGGGTCCA
>NC_140173.1:54506322-54546754 GCF_963971535.1 Notolepis coatsorum
ATGATGGTGGTGGTGGTGATGGTGATGGTGGTGGTGATGATGGTGGTGATGATGGTGATGGTGGTGATGATGGTGATAGTGGTGATCATCATCATCGTTCATTGCGGTCACCGTCATGAGATGGACAGGGTATTTTCAGGAAACCACAGCTCCAGTACATCCACTATTTTTTACAAAGCATTCGCAACGCTTGAGATATTCATGAATTCCATTTAGTGCTTCATCTCGGTGTGCAATAGACCAGCGGTGAATGATGTTCATATGACATGATGATCTGGCACAAATGATTCCATCCTTCAACGACACGATTTTGACAATTCGCTCACAGATAATTGCCAATCTGTCCATCACAGAAACAACTACTGTGGATCAGCTAGTGAAACCAGGACACTCCTGAGGATACCTACAGTATGACACCTATCACACATAACACAGTCATTTATCCCTTTGCTTCCTCCACCGTTGACGCAGTATCCATGTGAAATATGGCTTCAGAGGCGCCTGTACCTGGAAATTCCATTTGCTATGGAATAAGAAATCACAAGTCGCTGAGGTGATGTCTTTAGATTTAAATTTGAATACAACAAAATTAAAATAAACAATTATTTGAGACCATTTGCCACAAATTAATATTCAGTATTATTCTGTCTTTCCAGGCAACTGTGATTCTGAAAGCTCTTTGTATATCTGCTGTTTCACTACAAACGTTTGGCTTTGTATTTTCAGTTGCTGAATTTAATTAGCAAATATACTAGATAATTATATATTTGTGCCGTTATGCCAAACTGAATAAATAATGCTTCCTTTTTGCATATGGACACGACTCATGCAATAGCCTATTTTGCCCAAAACAACACGTTTTTCTTTCAAAACTGACTCAACTTGAAAGCTAATATATCCCTTTCTGTCAAAGAATAGAATAGTCTTTATTGTCATTATACAAGTACAACGTTTAAGGTGCTACTCAGTAAAACACACAAGTAGTACAACACACAAGTGTTTTACACAAGTTAAGGTGCTACACAATAAGTCGCACTGAGGCGGCCTGGTGGCGCAGTGGACATTGCACTCGTCACCAACGCAAGAGACACCGGGCTCGACTCCGGCTGTCGGCGTTGCCTCCGGCTTGGGCCGGCCGTCATACTAACTCAATTGGCAGAATTAGCGGGTGGAAGTTGATGGGTCGGTTGGGGGCGCCTGCACAGCAGAGACAGCAAATGGCGGGGGTAGTGTGAGCCTCCCACACGTTACACCTCGCCAATGAGAGTCCGCGCTGGCAGGTGAAAAGATGTGACAGGCTGCCTCCTCATGTATCGGAGGGGACACGTGATGCAAGGCTTCTATCCTCCCTACAACCGGCCAGTGGGGGGCATATGCGAGCAACGTTCAAGACAGGGGAGGGAAGAATTGGCACAGTGGAATTGGGATGGGAGAAAAAGAGGAGAAAAAGTGGATAAAAAAACAATAAGTCGCACTGTACACAATTATCAAATAACACAAAATGTCACAGTACAGTAACACAGCTAGACACTCGTATGTCATCGTTGACCCAGAAGTATGACGCGAATACCAGAGATGAAAGGGGGCTCTCAGAGTACATTAACAACCTTTCTGCCATATGCCTCCACCATTGATATCCATTACACAGAGGAGAATGGTGTGAAAACGTCCACCGGAATCTCATTTTAAATCAAGACACACGGCACGTCATCCCCGCTAAGCGTGCCCACCTTCATAGCATAGGCCCTTCATAGAACTCCTACTAGGTGTGTGGTCATCAATCCCTGATCCACATGCATACCGTCGTCTCTCCAGGTGAAACGGTGGACCCTTTCACTACCACACTACAGAAGGTTAACCGTTTCACTACCACACTACAGCAGGTTAACCTTTTCACTACCACAATACAGCAGGTTAACCTTTTCACTACCACATTACAGAAGGTTAAACTTTCACTACCACACTACAGAAGGTTAAACTTTCACTATCACACTACAGAAACCCGTCCAATCTTTCGCCGTCATCTAAAGACGCACTTCTTCAACCATTATCTGAAATGAAAAAAATAAAATTATAATAATCTAACCCTAATTAACCTTACTGTCATGCACTTGTCCTAATAAACTAACCTACACTGTAGCACTCAACACTTTGATAAACATTGTTACTCAGCTGATAGAGTTGTACCCTTCCTGCTGTTTTGTTGTACAAAACTTGTAAGTCGCTTTGGATAAAAGCGTCAGCTAAATGACAAAATGTAATGTAATGTACAGACGGTTAACCTTTCACTACCACACTACAGATGGTTATATATCGTATTTGCATCGCGTCCCGCTCTGAGCCTTACGAGATACCTCCTATCTCCTGTGATACCTAATGTATCTCCCACGAATAAAAACACATGCACCCCACCTGTATGGGGCCCCGCCCCTTATGGTGGCACAGCCCATATAACCATGACTCTGGTCATGAAACACCCTTCCTCTATTTTCGTCCCAGCGTATTGGATGCGTGCACCATACGAGACTAGCGGAATGAAAAGATTAAGGAAGATTAATAATGTTGAGGGCTTACCGGAGAGTTGTTTTTCCCTGGATTCTCCGGAGCTTGTTTCGGCGACACATGAGACCTGTGCTGGTGGTTCCTCGGCTGACGGCGACGGACCGAGGGGTAGCGTACAAGGTTTGGCTAACGGGTCGGCTTGTACAAAGGTGAGGTCTGTGTCAGTAGGCATCAATGTCGGTGTTGGTCGTGCTGTGGAGTATGTTTCGGCACCAGGGCCGGGGTGGCTTGGCGATCGTTCCACTGTAGTGGGCGATGTCCTGGCGATCCTGGAACATGCTGTTAACGCTAATGCTAATGCTAATGCTAATGCTACTACTGCTTCTTCTGCTAACGCTGATGTTGACGCTGGAATGTCTAATAATCCCCGCCGCGGGATTCCGCTTTTCCCTCCTCTTGCCAGCTTCATTGATGAAGGTCAGTCGGTGGTGGGTGTGGGGGGGTTCGCTGAGCTCTATTTACCTTTTTTGCGGGTGAAGGGGCTGACAACGGGGTGCAGCCCGGGGGTACCTTGGCTAAGTAGCCAGGTAGCTTCTTTTTTGTGCCCAGGCGGGGATGAACGACGTTCCGCCCGGCCGTTGCTTGATAGCATGTCGGCTCGGAGGGTGGCAGTATGGACGAATGAGTGGTATACTGCTGCAGGATGGCATTTAGCGGCGGCCAGTGTTGTGGCTCAGCTGGCTACTTTCCTATCCAAGATGGCGTCGGGTTGTAGGTCTTTGGGTCCAACAGACACTATGAACGTGATTCATGTTTGTGGTGTTATAGAGATCTTGACTCAGTCGCAAGCTATAACTGCGGGGAGGATTCGGATGCTATCGACTTTGGTTGTTAGGCATGTTTGGTTGGAGCAGTCTCCTCTTGGGGAAGAGGATAGGTTTTCTCTCCTCACAACTCCTTTTTCCACAGATTTTTTTGGGCGTTCTGTGGAGGCGCAGGCGGTTATTGATTCGGGTCCTACACCGCCTCACGCTGTGCAGCCAGGGGTGGGAGCACGGTCTCGTCAACGACTGTGGCGAGATCCTCGACAGGCGGCCATGTTTCCCCCGCCAGTGGTGCCCTGGTTGGAGAATCGACAGGGTATCGCAAGGCCTACAGTCTTGGCGGCCGAGGGATCGGCCATTTTGGGTGATTTCGGGGTTGGTAAACCAACCCGTCGTCATTTTGCAGCGAGCAGCCCGCTCCCCGTTCAGTCCGCTTTCTGTTACCCTCAGAAGCGGGGCTCTGAGTGTTCTCCTTTGGCTGCGGGCCGCGAACCTTCATTGAAGCGTATGCGGCCCCATTCTTCACTTCTCATGGAGACAGGGGCTGACACCCAGTTGATGGCTGAGCCTGGGTCTGTCCGTGAGAATGTTCCGTCGTCGCGTGGTTCCTACACCGCAGGTTGTGGGTGGGTGGAACCTGGTGTTACAGCTGCCACTAGCTCCAGTGGTCAGCAGGGGGACTCGGTGCCTCTTCTGTTGAATGCTCAGCAGGGGTTACCCCGGCTTCGCCCTCGCCAGGCGGGGTTTCGCGCTGTTGCCTCCCACTCCCGTCAAACCGGCAGTGGTCTGCAAAGGAGAGGCAGGCGTGATTTGAGTGGTAGCAATATCACTGCAGGGCTTCGGCGTGTAGGAGCCCATGGGGTCCTCAGGCCTTGCGTGTCTGGCTGCGGAACGACTCCTCAGCGTGTGCTGGAGGGGTGTTCAGGGGGTGAGTGTGTGTCCACAAGTTTGATGACCGCTCCTCCCGTATCAAACCGGCCCTTTCTGTCGGGGTCCCCCCTTGGGTGCTTTGCACGACGGGGGGGACCGGGCCAATTATCTGCTGTTCCTTGCGGCCCAGCGTCAGTTGACGGCGGGGGCGCTGTGGGATTATATTCACATATGGCGACGGGAATGTCCTTTGAATCGGTGGATGAGGAGAACGTTAGAGGCGGGGCTGGTTTTGCAGTTTGCGCGGCCCCATCCTCCGTTCTCAGGTTTGGTGCCGACCCTATTGTTAGGGTCGGGCGCGGTGACAGCCCTGGCCGACGAGATCCAATCTCTGTTGGCGAAGCAGGCCGTCGTTGTGGTCCCGAGAGAGGACGCAATGTCAGGCGTCTACTCCCGTTATTTTCTGGTGCCCAAGAAAACTGGGGGGGTCAGACCTATACTGAATCTGTCCATGTTCAATCGGTTGATTGTAGTGAGACCGTTCAGGATGTTGACCGTCCGACTCCTTCTGCTTGCTGTCAGGAGGGGGGACTGGTTCACCTCCATAGACCTGAAGGATGCGTATTTTCACATACCCATTTTCCCTCCTCACAGGAAGTTCCTACGGTTCCTGTTTCAGGGCGTAGCGTACGAGTACCACAGAATGCCGCTCGGTTATTCTCTGGCTCCCCGCACATTCACCAAGTGCGTGGCGGCTGCTCTGGGGCCTTTACGTCGTCGGGGGATACGAGTCCTGTTCTATCTCGACGACATTCTGCTCCTCAGCCGTTCAGAGGAGGTTGCCAGGTCTCATACTCGACTGGTGGTGGAATTCCTCACCAGCCTGGGTTTTGCTGTGAATTGGAAGAAGAGTACCCCTCTTCCCAGTCAACAGGTGGAGTACTTGGGTTTGACATTGAGGTCGAAGCCCATGCTTGCGACCCTCTCGGAGCAGCGTCGGGGGGATCTCCGTCACGCGCTCAGGGGTTTCCGTCTGGGAGGGACGGTTACGGCGCTGCAGGTGATGCGTCTGCTGGGCCTTATGTCGGCGGCCCACGCGGTGGTCCCTCTTGGCCTCCTCTTTATGAGGCGGATACAGAGGTGGTTTCTCTCTTTGAGAATAGATCCGGTGTGGGGCAAAGGGAGACGGTTGACGGTTCCTTTGTCGATATGGGGGGATCTCGCCCACTGGGGGAGGCTGGGTATCCTCTCCGCTGGGGTCCCCATGGGCAGCAGTGGCTCCCACGTCACGGTTTTCACAGACGCCTCTCTCACAGGTTGGGGAGGGGCGTTTCGGACGCATACAGTGGGGTGCGGCTGGACGGGTCATGCCGACCCAGCTGTCCTGCATATCAATGTGTTGGAGTTGAAGGCGGTCCTCCTGGTCCTCAAACGGCTCGGCCAACTGGTGGTAGGCAAACACGTATTGGTCAGGACGGACAATGTGACGGCGGCGGCGTATATCAACAGGCAGGGTGGGACTCGTTCCGCCCGCCTGCTCCGGGTGGCGCGCGAACTGTTGCTATGGGCATCCCGCAGGCTGCGCAGTCTGCGGGCGCTCCACGTTCCTGGTACGGAAAATGTGGCGGCGGATATAATGTCTCAGGGCGGTCCTCGTCGCGACGAGTGGGAACTCCGCCCCGACATAGTCAGACAGATCTGGGATCGGTTCGGGGAGGCCTCGGTAGATCTGTTTGCGTGCCGACGTTCTCACAAGTGCCCCTTGTGGTTCTCGCTCAGTCGAGCGGATCGTCCCCCCTTGGGGGTGGATGCCTTCTCGACCTTTCCGTGGCCGCCCGGTCTTCTGTACGCCTTCCCTCCTGTACAGCTGTTGAGTCAGCTGTTGGAGCGGATACGGAGGGAGCGCAGGACGGTGATCCTGGTCGCGCTGGACCGGGGCACGTCAGTGTGGTTCCCGGTCTTAATCCAGCTTCTGGTCGCTCCTCCTTGGGTCATTCCGTGGTCAGCGACGGCTCTCTCGCAGCACAACGGAGTGCTTTTCCAGCCTCCGGTGTTGGGTCAACGCCTGGTGGTGTGGCTGGTGGGAGGGTGAGTCTGGAGAGGATGGATCCCGCGGTGGTTGATACCATCCGGTGTGCGCATGCTCCCTCCACTGTCGCGGTTTACGCGGGCAGGTGGCGTGCGTTCCAAGAGTGGTGTAAGGGGGGGGGGCTGGGACCCGGTCTCCTGCCACCTGGATGCTGTTCTGGGTTATCTCCAGTCTCTTCTTGGTAGGCTGTCGGCTTCGACAGTGAGGGTATATGCGGCAGCTATATCCTCCTGTCATGAGGGTTTTGAGGGGACTGTTTTGTTCAGCCACCCTCTTGTGAAGCGTTTCCTGCTTGGCGCTCGACGCGCTAAGCCGGTGCAACGCTCCTTGGCTCCGACTTGGGATCTTCAATTGGTCCTCGGTCGGTTATCCTTGGCCCCGTTTGAGCCGCTCGAGCAGGCGCCGTTGGGACTTCCGCTAAACGCGTGGGTGAGCTCTGTGCTCTCTCGGTACGTCCAGAGTGCCTGTCTTTTCGGACCGATTGCGGTGCCACTCTGCGACCTAATCCTGCTTTCGTGCCTAAGAATATCCGGAGTTCCTTCCGCTCCCGGGATATTGTGGTTCAGGCTTTTCGTCCTCCTCCTCACACTAGTGAGTTAGATGCGGGCCTTCACCTGTCATGTCCAGTCCGTGCTTTGGGGATTTACCTCAGCCGTACTCAGGACTTCAGGGTTACCGACCAGCTTTTTGTCTGTTACGGTGGGGCTCGTGCTGGTAAGGCACTGTCGAAGCAGCGCCTGTCCCATTGGTTGTGCGAGGGTATTGCCCTCTGCTACACGTTGGCTGGGCAGGATCCCCCTGGGGGCGTCAGGGCGCACTCCACTCGTGGGGTGGCTGCCTCTGCCGCTCTCCTGGGTGGGGCCTCGGTGGAGGACATCTGTGCTGCAGCTTCATGGTCCTCACCGGGCCCCTTTGTACGGTTTTACCTCATGGACATGACCGGGGGTTCTGTCTCCCAGGCGGTTCTGGGGTCTGTGGCCTTTCCTGCTTCCCGTCCTTTGGTCGGGTAGCAGGAGTGTATGGGTATGGGCCACAGTGTGTTGAGTCACACGTGGTTCCGCCTGTACGGTGTGTTCAAGGGGTTCTAGTTCCCTCTTGTTCGCATTCAGGTGGAGTTGACTGCGCCCCCCCTTCGTTAGGAAGGATGGGGTGACCGGGCTCCCCGCACCCCTTGATGTGGGCTTACGGGTCCTCAGGGGGTACATCTGTCGGGTCTCGCGCCCGCTCTTCCCCATTATCTCGTAAGGCTCAGAGCGGGACGCGATGCAAATACGATATATAACGATAGGTTATGTAGATAACCTAGTTATATTAGTATTGGCTGAGCGTCCCGCTCTGCGCGGCCCTGAGTTCCCTCTTGAGGGATCTTTTCCTGGGACGGGTTTTGGCGAGGAAGGGTGTTTCATGACCAGAGTCATGGTTATATGGGCTGTGCCACCATAAGGGGCGGGGCCCCATACAGGTGGGGTGCATGTGTTTTTATTCATGGGAGATACATTAGGTATCACAGGAGATAGGAGGTATCTCGTAAGGCTCAGAGCGGGACGCTCAGCCAATACTAATATAACTAGGTTATCTACATAACCTATCGTTAATCTACGCCAATTATTCAATTAGTGGCAGAGTACCTGGGTTTTTCTATTTGCAAGGTCTCTAAAACCTCAAAAGAAAAGAGCCAAAACAACCCTATAAATAATAATAATGCACAGAGCAGAGCACCCTAAAAGCCACTTTCCTACTTATAATAACGTATCGTTATTGTGCAAAAAGGACAAAGTGTTCTCAAGAAGGAAGGCATTTCAGAAATGGGCCATCTTACAGATGCAGCACTGAAAATTCAAACCACTTCTGCTGCTGGTCTGCTGCTCCTCTGCCACTATAGAACTAGCACTCAGGTGTTATATTTCGTGGGATGGTGGCTAGCTCCCAAAGTGAACAAAGGGAGGGTACTTAACTTAAAGGAAAACTCCAACATTTTGGGAAATTAGCTTATTTGCCATCTACCCTGGAGTTAGACAAGAAAATACATACCTTTTTCTTCTCTGTGCATGCAGTAGGATTAGGAAGACGTTTGGAACTAGGCTAATGGAGGAACCTACTTCCAGTGACTGACGCTAAGCTAGGCTAACGGTGCTCGTCTTCCTACTCCTACTGCATGCACAGAGAAGAAAAAGGTCTTAACACATCCTGCGCCAAAAACGTTGTACAACGTGTTTCAAGTTCATGCTAATTCTGCCATTCCACGGCGTACAACGTTATTGAGATCATATTTCATTTTTTCGCCATGTTATTTATATTTCCCTCACAGAGCCTGGTCTGATGCAGTGTGAGCCGACACAACTCTGCAACGCTTCAATACTGCCCCCCGGTGGATGATCGGCGAGTTGCCAAACCGGAAATGGCAGAGTCGATCTCGGTGCGTCTCCGAAATGCGTCCGGCCACTCGCATATTGTTGCGGGACTGTAGACACACGTCCGTGTGTAGCGATCGCTGCCATAACGCAATAATCGATACGATTTGGCCGTGTATTATGATTATACAAACCGGAAATGGATTTAGGCGATCACCGTCAAATAAGTGGGATCTTTTTCCTCCAGTCTCATCATCGAACGGTAATAGGACGCTGATGTTACTTTCAGCCTGTTTGTTTATTATTATCCATGCAAACTGCTCTGATCAATATATCACCCATACTACATAAAGCATTTAACGATGATCACGGAATTATAAACGACCCCCCCCCCCTCCGTTCATCCGCGCATGATCAGTCATAACGTTTAGGATCATGTACAGTTGAAATTTTTTATATAGCGTGGATCCGCAACAAACGGCATTTGATAATCTATATATGCGTTTATGCCTATATCTCACGTTCTAGGAATTACTGCAGAAAACGATAAAAACATATTTATATTCTAGACGGTATTTTCGTATGAATATATGCATGAAAAAGTAAAACGTTCCTACATCCTGAACGATAGATAATCGATGTTGAATGGGCCATAGTAATGTCAATTTAGCAATGCAATTTAAAAAGTTATAGCCCTGCAAAGAAGGTGAACATCTCCATAGACTTACAGTGCTGGCAGAGAATGGTATAAGATGCTCAAATTGCGTGGCAGGGAATGTGTTAACACTCCAACATTTTGGGAACCCTGAAGTTAGACAAGAAAATGCATACCTTTTTCTTCTCTGTGCATGCAGTAAGAGTGGGAAGACGTTGGGAACTAGGCTAATGGAGGAACCTACTTCCAGTGACTGACGCTAAGCTAGGCTAATGGTGCATGTATTCCTACTCCTACTGCATGCACAGAGAAAAAAAAAAGTATGTATCTTCTTGTCTAACTCCAGGGTAGATGGCAAATAAGCTAATTTCCCAAAATGTTAGAGTTTTCCTTTAACCTCTAATCTCTAACACCCCAAATCTGATCTGGTGTGGGTAGCCCATCAAATACATGGATCAAAAGGAGGACGACTACCAACTACCAACATATTCAATTTAAAACGATTCACACTGTTTAATAAACAATTACTGGCCATACAAGTTCTTGGAAGCATTTGATGTAGTCGTACTGCAGCGCGGCTGATTTGGATTACCGCACCACATGGCGCTGTCGATATCCTGTCTTCCCATCCTGGAGCAATGCAGCAAATTAATCAGTGGTATTGAACTCAGCTGAGTGAATCAGAACCAAGCTCTTTTTTTTGTTTGAGAAACATTGCAGTGCTACTCCGTAATGAGCTGCAAGTTCAAAATACTTCATGAATCTTTGAGGTTCTCCGAGTTTAGCTCGTCATGGAAAGAGAAAATGTATTCACTCGTGCCCCCCCCCCCCCTGCTGCTCCGGCGGTAATGGAGAGAGCTGCTCCTGATAGCTCTGCAGAGAGCTGTAGCCATGGCAGGGGGGCCGTAATGAAGCCCGGGGTAGCCATTTTGTTCCTCTCAGCTAGAGCCCAGCTCCCGGACGGAGTGCTGCTGTAGATTCACTGTCCGGGGTCCCGTCGGACGGCACAGGACGGCGCTGCGTCGTGAGCCCCAACCCAAATGAGTCCCGGCCCGGCCCGGGAACCACACTCTCCACCTGCTTAAAGTCTCCATTAATCATTACTAGGGCTGTCAGGCGATTAAGAAATGTCATCTAATTAATTACAGGATTTATAATTAATTAATCTAATTAATCGCATTTTAATCGCATAACCATTTTAGGCCTGATATTTTACATTCTATAATCATATTTCAAATGTGTCCGGATGGCAGAATTCAGTACTGTATCTACAAAACCTTCTGTTTAATCATCTTCCCTTTATTAATTTGCTTAGATTTTTCAGGTCTAGTAAATTTTAGCATGGTGTTATTCACAGTCAAAGATAAAATAAATAAAAATAATTGAATTGATATTCTCATTTGGTTCATTACAATTTACTCAAGCCTAGTAACAGACACAGTATTTCTGACACTGGGGAATACATTCCTTGTAGGGATGCTCGATATTGGCTTTTTTACCGATACCGATATACCGATATTGTCCAACTCTTAATTTCCGATACCGATATCAACCGATACCGATATATGCAGGGTTCCCCCCCCCCCCCCCCAAAATGGAATAATTTCAGGTAATTAACATTACATATGTCTTGTTGTGGAATTAACACAACATTATGCATACTTTTGACAATAAATAAAATCAGAATTTGTTCTTACTTGCTTGCCTGGGTAAATAAAGGTCATAGAAATGTAAAAAAAAATATATATATATATATATATATATATATATATATATATATATATATATATATATATATCTTTTTTTTTTTTTTTTTTGGAAAACCGATACCGATATTTTTCAATATCACATTTTAATGCCGATATCGGCCGATAATATCGGTAGACCGATAATATCGGACATCCCTAATTCCTTGAGATCCATAGATGTCCCTAGAATCAGATACCAAGAACATGCAAATGGACCATTTAAAAAAAAGCCTGTAAATGTGTATTCTATGTTCTTACGGAATGAGATAAAAAAAAATTTAACTTTTTTTAATTTTTTAATTTTGAGTTAATTTTCATAACGCAATAATTTGCTGTGTAATTAATTAATCTAATTAACGCAATAAACTGACAGCCCTAGCCATTACCCAATGAGGGTGTCATGTTGAAAGTGGAGGTTTCTTGGGATGAGAGCTCGGAATAGGAGGCGGTCCCAACAGTCTGTATGGAGAGGAACCTATCTGAGCTACGGAAGCAGAATAGGGGGCGGTCCCAACAGTCTGTACGGAGAGGAACCTATCTGAGCTATGGAAGCAGAATAGGGGGCGGTCCCAACAGTCTGTATGGAGAGGAACCTATCTGAGCTACGGAAGCAGAATAGGAGGCGGTCCCAACAGTTTGTACGGAGAGGAACCTATCTGAGCTACGGAAGCAGAATAGGAGGCGGTCCCAACAGTCTGTACGGAGAGGAACCTATCTGAGCTACGGAAGCAGAATAGGAGGCGGTCCCAACAGTCTGTACGGAGAGGAACCTATCTGAGCTACGGAAGCAGAATAGGGGGCGGTCCCAACAGTCTGTACGGAGAGGAACCTATCTGAGCTACGGAAGCAGAATAGGGGGTAGGGGGCGGCCCCAACAGTCTGACCGGAGAAGAACCTATCTGAGCTACGGAAGCAGAATAGGGCGCGGTCCCAACAGTCTGTACGGAGAGGAACCTATCTGAGCTACGGAAGCAGAATAGGGGGTAGGGGGCGGTCCCAACAGTCTGACCGGAGAAGAACCTATCTGAGCTACGGAAGCAGCCGTGGGAACATCACACTTGCAGTTTTCCATAATTCCACATACAGAACAAACAGGGTGGCAGAGTAACGTATTAGGGGTGCAACGATACACTGTGTATCGCAACACTAAAATGGGATGATACAGTCCGTCGAATGTGACAATCGTATCGTTCAATACTTTGAAAGTGCTTTTGTGGCCAAACCGGGAAGCGACAACGTTCCGGCTGGCTGGTATCTTTACTACAGTGGTAATCATGTGACCGATAGGAGGATAATAAATATAAATTGTTTTATATCGAGTCATGAGCCCAGTATCGCAAATTTAACTGAAACGTGAGTAGAGTGTAGGGCTGACCTCTACTAGTCAAATAGTCGACTAATCGATTGAAAGGAGCCGTAGTCAACTGCCAGCCTCTTTAGTCGAATGCAAAATATATATAAAAAAAATGTATAATAAAAATCAAAGAGGCCTAGAACTTGAAGCGTGGCTAACGCTAATGGCACGCATACCAGCGAGGCTAACTGCCTAAGAAAATGGGCACAGAGGCACTGAAAGAGGATTTCACCCGTCTAATGAACACACTAGACTAGACAAATATCAAGATATATCCATCAGTGGACCAATTGCATGCTTTCGCCTTCAGTCGACTCCTTCAGACATTAAGCACCCCCCACAGCCCAAATGGAATGATATATAAAAGTATATATACAGTATATTATATATATTATTATTAAATATATTTTTTGCATTTGGTGGGGTAGTCGACTACCAGTAGACTATCTGCACATTTTGGCCAATCAAAATCGACTATACAAATCCTTAGTCGGGGACAGGCCTATTCGAGTGTATTGTTACACCCCTATAAAGTATGGTAACACAATCAGCACTGCGGATTATCAGCTTTCAACAAACACAGACTCATAAGAAAACTCCACTGTTGCTCTAATCGTTTTCCCATGTCAGGCAGCCGGCACTCACAGGAGGAACATTTCACCAGGGACTGACGGAAGGATTGGGTTCTAGCATGAGAGGAAGTGGGGCGGGAGGTCCCATTCGGAGCTGCCACAAACAATCAACTGTGACAGGACATAGCCGATATAGTGTGCACCCATAACTTGAGAGCCCTTAATGCATCCGCCCACGAAGTTGTCAGGAACACAAGTATTCATAAACAAACGGCGTTAACCTGCCAAAGAAAGGGGCAACGTGCGTTCATGCAACAAAATATTGAAATCTGTTTGAAAGAGGAACGATGGTGAGCAGCACTGATGTGTTCATAAACAAAACTCAAATACCTGGAGCACTGAATTCTGGCCTAAGGGCCTGTGTCGACCGGGGACGTTTTATGAGTCGTCAGCTCCTTTCTGTCATTAATTTCTATGCTACAGACGCAACAGGCGCGCTCCTTTCCCCAGCGCCGCGCCTCGCGTTTTAGCGCTCTCAGCGGCAGCGTTTTTGGTCGGAGCGCTCCCAGCGCCTAAAGTTGAAACTTTTTTCGACCGACCAATCAACATCGAGCAAGTGACGGAGCCGCCGCAGTCGCGAGACTCAGGAAAACGCTGAGTTTTTTTTTTTTGCTTTTCAAAGCGGTGCGTCTTGAAAAAAACGTCCCCGGTGGACACAAAGCCTAATGCCGCAACTGTTGTAACAAATGGTGGATTACACGTTGCAAAAATGAGGAGAAAATGCCCTCAATAGGAAAACATCACCGCCAATTGACAAGTGTAGTTACCGGATGCTTTTCTTCCATTTATCATCGTCTTTTTCTATGTACTGAGGCAACACATCAGCGTGTTATTGAAGAAATGATTTCCTTTGAGTGTTACATTCGAGCAATAACATCAGCCCACAACCTGAATCTAATTAAATGAAATGCATGGAAGTAAAATGACAGTACCCATCATTCAACTTCAGCCTTTCTATATTCATCCAGGGTTATGATTGCTTTATTGTACAATTTAAACACGTTAAAATGCCACAGCCACACAGAACACAATAACAGACCTAATTTTAGTCACCTATATTCTGCAGTTTGCGTCAACGTTTGACACATACAGAAAGTCTTTGCGAGATTTATGATCAGTGCATTATCTATGGCGACCAGTGTTCGCGGACCGGATGCCGCGTTGTCAAGGTTTTCTGCTCTTCCAGTGACCACAAAAACGTTTAGATTTGGGGCTGGCACACACAGGAGCCAGCGGGGACCAGTTCGGAACACTTGCAGAGCCTGTGTGGAGCAGTCCCCACACTGGCCCTGTAGCACATCGCGTGGCATGGATGCGATGAGAGCAAACATTTGGCCTTTAGAGAATCGGGCACTAAATAAAAATCGGGCGACTCTCTGAATTTGGGTCTCAATTTAGGCCTCAAGTTAGTGATCTCTCCCACCTCGATCAGATGCCAGTGAGTCAAAGGCTGCGTCCCAAGTTCTTCTCCCTCACTACCACTTATCTGCTATTCACACATTGTACACGTGTACGATGGCCTGGAAGCGTCTGCAACCAGAACCGACGCGGGCCTCCGACTTTACCACCGTTAGTTTAACCCCACCGCCAAAAAGGATGGGTTTGTCGAGACCCACTACCGCACCCTTCTCCACCTCGCTGGACCGATAAGTCCCCTCCATTAGAATAGCTTAGATTCACAGTCACCGGTTTGAGTTAGGATCACACTCCAGTTGAACACCTAGATGTACATGTTGCAGTGGCAGCTTCTTTAGTCAGGGTTCCAACAGACATTGCAAAATGAAATTCAAGGACTTTCAAGTACTTTTCCAAGCTCCACTTTTCATTTTAAAGGATACAATTCACTTTTAAATGCTGTTTTTTTATAGGAAAAAAATCTGATCCAATATTTATGGCTTAAAACCAATTTCTGACAATTAGTTTATATTTATTGATTCCGAATTTTTTTTATCATGGATGAACAAAACCTTCAATGCGAATGGTTGATTTGAATTACAAGGACTTTTTAAGCACCTTGTTAAAAAATTGGCTGTTTTCAAGGAATTCCAGGCCTTGTTTTCTTGTTTATTTAACACTAGCACAGCCGACAAGGGGTCACATGACCCCTAGGCATTTTCAATAAATGTATGCTCCAGCTCTGTCACTCAATGACTTTTCCTAAAAGTAGCCGTTTTATCTGGCACGGTTTCTGAAATTTCAAAATGACTTTTTGACTTGGTTACTATGAACACACAAATGCATTGTTTATAAAGTCTCATATTATGAAATCTTATGATTTGGTTTATTATAAAACTGTACAGAGCTAAAGCAAAATTACTCCCAGACGGGGTGCAAAGGTTTTTTTCAATACATGAAAGAAAATATGATTTGAGAGATATTTGTAAATGTACGGTTCAAAAAGCTAAGGAAGGGATTCAAAGGAGGTGTATTTATATTATTGGGGTTAACTTGTGGAACAATGCTGATATACAGTTAAGAATGAGTAATTCGCTTTTGGTTTTTAAGAAAATGGTTTGTAAAGCTATTTTTGAAAACTACAAGGGTGAATAATACTGTTTTCTTTTTGCTATTTTCTTTTAGAATACTGTTTGAGTCTTAATTTTTGTAATTTTTGTTAAGAATATAGGACAGGCATATATAAGCATTATGCTTCAGTCTGTACCTTTTCAGTCACTGTAAAATCAAATACTGTTAAATGATGGTGTATATTGTATTGTGTGAGATGATGACTGAATACACTACTACTACTACTACTACTACTTCAGGAAATTTTTATTAGAACGTTATTCCACATAATGGGCCATTGGAACAGACGAAAGTCACAGCACTTTGCGAGCGTCTAGCACAGGGGTGGCCAACCCGTGGCTTGCCAGCCACATGTGGCTCTTTGCCCGTCAAAAAGCTAAAACAAAAGGCAGGCTTCCACAAAACAGTCACATCTAGAGACCTCAAAACCTACTCTAGCGAGGCCTTTAACCTTGAACTGGAGAGTCTGGACTGGTCAGATGAACTCAATGGTACACTGGTTGAAGAAACATGGCTTGGTTTCAAAACCAAATTTTCAACAATACTAAACGACATGGCCCCCCTAAGAACCACCAGGGTAAAAAATTGCGCTGAGCCGTGGATGCACTCCGAAATACTGGCCGCTATGAAAACCAGAGACAAAAAATGCTCCGAGTTTCGAAAAAGTCAGTCAAAGCTTACCAAAAGCACGAGCAGTGAACTCCATGCCCACGTGACTGAACTCAAACTAGAAAGAAACAGACTAAGAAACGACGTAAACTCCATGATCAAAACTGCAAAAAAGAATTTCATCAATGACAAAACTGAGGAAAACAAAAACAAACCATGTGAACTTTGGAAATTACTCAATAATCAACTAGGATGCAGTAAAAAACTTAAAACCAGATTCTCAAACATAAACATAAAAACGGACAACACGCTCATCACAGACAAGCTGGATGTAGCCAATTACTTAAACATAGTAGCTTACTACAAAAACCTAGGGGTCCGCAAGGACGACTTCAAGCTGGAAATGGTAACAACAGATGAGGTACTCAATAAACTGAGCGCCCTCCAACCTAACAAGGCCACTGGCCATGACAACATCCCCTCCAAATTCCTCAGAGACTCAGCAGCCGCCATCACCCCAGTCATCACACACATAATAAACCTCTCCATAAAACAGGGACACGTCCCCAAGGACTTCAAAATTGCGAGGGTGACCCCTCTGCACAAAAAGGGCAGCAAATTAGACCCAGGCAACTACCGCCCTGTTTCTATTCTCACCTCCATCTCGAAAGTCATTGAAAAAATAGTCTACGAACAGGTCGAAAAGTACCTAGCGGAAAAAAATCTAATCTACGAATTCCAATCTGGCTTCAGAACATCCCACTCCACTGACACATGCCTTCTCTATTTGAATGACCACATCAAACAAGAGGTGGACGCAGGCAAATACTGCGGCATGGTCATGCTGGACCTACAAAAGGCCTTCGACACTGTCAATCACTCCATTCTGATTGACAAGCTAAAAGCAATTGGTTTTGATAGTCTATCAGTGAGCTGGATGCAATCCTACCTTGAGGGGAGGGAACAGATGGTGGAGGTAAACGGTACCCTATCCCCCCCCTCACAGTGAGCTGTGGTGTTCCACAAGGAAGCATACTAGGACCGCTACTGTTCCTAATTTATGCAAATGACATGTCGTCAGCTTGTGACTGCAACTTGTTCCTGTTTGCGGACGACTCAGCCCTGCTGGTCTCTGACAAGAACAAGTTACAGGTTGAAAAAACCCTCAGCTCGGAACTAGGCAAAATCTGCATATGGCTCGCGGATAACAAACTATCATTACACATGGGCAAAACAGAGTCCATTCTCTTCGGTTCAAATAACAAACTCAGCAAGACCGACGACTTCTCAGTTACAGTGGGTGACAATATTGTCACAAGGAAAGATGAAATTACCTACCTGGGTTCCATCCTAGAGGCTAATCTCTCCTGTGACAAAATGGCATCCAGTGTAATAAAAAAAGTCAACCAACGAACTCGATTCTTGTACCGGATCTCCTCTCTGGTAAACAAGAATACCCTGAAGACTCTGGCAGGAGCACTCATTCAAGGGTACTACGACTATGCTTGCACCTCATGGTACCAAAGCACCTCAAAGGCGCTAAAAACAAAATTACAAACATCTCAAAACAAACTGGTCAGACTACTGCTTGACCTTACTCCTAGAACCTACCTCACCCCTGCCCACTTTGACAACCTAGGATGGCTTAGAGTAGACGACAGAGTACAGCAACTTGCAATGGGCCTGGTCTACAAGATACACTACACGACCAAGGTACCCATGTACATGTCAAAATACTTCCCAAAGGTCAGTGAATACCACGATCACAACACCAGAGGGAGCGCCACAAATCATGTTAAACCCAGATTCGGCTCAAATAAGGGACTAAACACGTTTCGCAATTATGCCACATCAATGTGGAACGCCCTACCCAAAGCTGTAAAGGAATGTGGATCACTACCCACTTTCAAAACCACTCTCAAGGGACACCTACGGGAGACTGCAATTCAAAACTGGCCCCTGTAAATGTCCTAACCCAACCCCCTCCAATGTACAGTCATTTACCTAGTATGGTTTTGTCAATAGTCCAATGTACAATTTTGCTTGTTTGTACAGTGTCTCCCCCCCCCCCCCCTCAATGTACAGTTTTGCTTGTTTATACAGTGTTTCTCCCCCCCCCCCCCCCCCCCCCCAACCACCTCCAATGTAAATTACCCAGTATGGTTGACAATATCCCAATGTATAACCCAACCTCCTCCAATGTACAGTTTCTACGTCAAATGTATATACTCCCTTTTCTTGACTCCTTCTGTATCACAAACAGTACTGTATTTGCAAATCTGGTATGTCATAAATGTATAGATGTAGCAGTACTGAATATCTGTATGTCATGTATGTCATATATGTCCTGATTAATTGAAAATGGGGGACCCTGATGTAAACAAGACTAAAGTCTTTCTCTGGTCTGCATCCCCTTAACAATTGTGTGTATTGAGCTGTACTGTATTGTACCCATTCTGCAATCTGTTAATAACGTTTTCAATCAATCAATCAATCAATCAATCAATCAATCAATCAATCAATCAAGTCAATGTGTGGCTCTTCCATCCAACAAAATATTATTATAATTCTTTTTTTTTAATTAAAAAATAAAAATGTATGTCACTCAAACCTAGATTTCATTGTGGTAAACCTCATATTTTTATATTCAGAGGTAATTATATAGTTTACACTGTTTATTTTTCTCATATTTCTCATATAAGCTGTCGGGTCGGGTCCTCTGACCCGTTCCTGGCAGGAATTAGTGGCATTTTCTCCATGGCTGTGCTAGTGTTAAATCGAGCACGTCAAGGACCTTGTGCGAACCCCGTTTAGTTATTGATAATGCTTAGCTTAGCAATCCTATGTTACCCCTAGAGAATGTAGGGCGAGGGTTAAGAAGATCTGAGGCCTAGGAGGCAAGACTCCTCAGCAGGTAACTCTAAGGAGACAAGGGAAGGAAAATAGTTTCTGTGCTGAATGATGCATCATAGATGAGAGGTCCATTGACGATTTCATTTTCATTAAATTTTTATTTATTCGTACATGGAATTGTTACAGTCCAACAGTACATATAGTTCACTTAATATGCTCCACTAAAGGCCATGGCCGAAAGGAACAGGAAGAAGACAATTCTTATTGTACCTGCCCCTACACACATACAGGGGCAGAAAACCTTGACAACGCGGCATATGGCCTGCAAACACTGTGGTCGCCATATAGAATGCAATGACCATAAATCTAGCAAAGATGACATCATGCTTATAGCTGTCCTCTAAGGGTATAGCTTTGTAGTCGATGTATAATATATATGTATTCTGGGTCACAGAGAAATGGAGGAGGTAGTGGAGGAATGGAGTAGACTTTTACGGAGAAACGAGATGCACCCAAGGAGGGTTTACACGTACAAGTTGACAGGAATTGTGAGGTGTTGTAGAGGAGTATTTTCTTTTCATAGTTCTTCGCAATGACAGAAGACCGGTGCAAAGTCAACATGCATGTTGTCCAATGATAAGTCAGATGCAAAGAATTCTTAGAATAGACCTCCGCGATTTACAGTATAAGGGAGAGAAAAAATGCATACAGTGTAGGAACACCACAGAATGTATTGGGAAAACACTGCAATACATATGCTCCCTAAAATGTGGCAGCAACAGACACTCAACTTCAAGAGGTATTTCACCCCAGCTAATATTAGCTTGTGATTGAAGGTTGATCATTGTATTATGACTCTGCTGATGTGCTCTTATTGACTGATTCAAGCAGTTAATGAAGAGTGGTGTTGCTATTGACGATGACCTTGATGATAATGTTATCGAGGACACAGTTGATTACCTGTGGAAGGTATTGTATTGATTGATAATGAAATTATGGCTGGTCCTGTTACTGCTCTGAGGCAGAACAACCGGACTGATATTATGTACTTTTTATCGATTCTGATTACTACTTGTGTGCAGTATTTCTAGACTTTCATAGCTGGCTGCTTAGGGTTGGACTCATTCTATCCTAATCTGTTACAAGATCAGAATGATGATAATGATGGCAATTATTATTATTATCAGTAGTAGTAGTAGTCAGGGCCGCCTGGGAGAAATGCGAGGCCCTGTGTGAGATTTAAACGCGAATACCTGAGCACTGTGACTGAAGATCCTTGACTAGGTACAGACTCAGCGAGCACAGCCTAGCCATCGAGAAAGGCCGCCATAGGCAGACCTGGCTCCCAAGCGAAGACAGACCCACTGCACACAAGATGAGGTGGAAACCGAGCTCCACTTCTTAACAACCTGCCCACTATACCAAGACATACTTCCCACAAATTGCAAACGCCCAAAGAGACTTTGAAAACATCGACAATAACTCAAAACTCCCATACCTACTGAGAGAAATACAATAATGTGAAATAAAGCCCATTTGAATTGAAGAGAGAGATAGATAGAGCATGTCTGTGTGTGTTAGAAAGAGAGAGATAGAGAGAGAGCATGTCTGTTTGTGTGTGTGTGTTAGAGAGAGAGCATGTATATGTGTGTTAGAAAGAGAGAGAAATATATAGAGAGAGAGCATGTCATTTTGTGTGTTATTAGATATAGAGCATGTCTGTGTGTGTTAGAAAGAGAGAGAGAGAGAGAGAGAGAGAGAGCATGTGTGTTTGTGTGTTAGAGAGAGAGCATGTCTGTGTGTGTGTTAGAGAGAGAGCATGTATGAGAGAGATAAGCAAAGATGAGCCCCTAAAGGATATTCAACTTTTAATGGAAGAACAAAACAGAAGGAAAAGATAACTTCACAAAGGCAACATGAATATACATAGATCCAAAAGGACAAAGATCAACACTTAAATCCAAAGAGAAGAGGGTCTATACCAGAGAAAACAAAGTAGCAAGGAGCCAATGGCCGACATCAGCTAAATAGGCTAACTGCAAATAGAGTAGCCAGGTACTGACACCAGGCCACACACAGCTTTGGCCAACGCTACCCAAGCTACACAAACGACCAAGACAATTCACACACAGCACATGTCGTATCTCCAAATGTTGTGAAGTAACATATGTTTTGCCTGGAAAAAAACATCGTTATTAACAAAAGATTCGGGATGGGAAGGAAGGAAGAGTGGGGTAATGTCCAATGGACATCTTACCTGCACCAAGGAACGCAGGGCGAAAGGCCGCAACACAGGTCTCCACGTTGAGGAAAGGCCTCTCGCTGGCGGGACAAAAAGAAGCTATGGCCGGAGCCTTGTCATGGTGCAGGCCCGACTACATCTTCTGTCAAAGATGATGTCGTAGTCAGAGTGCCAGGGCCTGCTATTCTCTCGGCTAATGTCAATGGTCGTAGCACAAGCTAACAGCTAACTGTAGGCTAACTGATAGCATCAAGCTAAAGTTCCCAGCCGAGCGAAAACGAGCAGCTAACGTCGTAGCTAAACAGCTAACTGGCCAACAGTTAGCTCAACCCGGCTATCGCTAACCACTAGCTAACGCAGAAGCAAGCTATGCGGCTACCACTGAAAAACTGTACAACGTGAGAAAAGCAATACAGGCCAACACTTCAGACAGCCACTGTGTTTTCCTCTTCTCATCCGAAGAGAGAAGGGAAAAAGAAGGCAATACACGTCCCACTACAGAGTGGTGTTTACCATAGCGGTGCCGGCAACAAGTCCCTCGCGGACTATAGCCGACTTGAGCATGGAGATATTCTCATAATGAAACACCAAGCTCACCTCCCTCGCACCAGGTGCTGACACCAGGCCACACACCGTTAGCTACTACAACAGCTAGCCGGCCCGTTTGGCTCCCGAGAGAGAGAGAGATATATATCCACGGCGGGAATAGAATAGAGTGCATTAAAAACTCACCAAACGTCCAAGAGGATGGAGACAACCGCGTGGAGTTGACGAAGTTCATCTGCCGAATGACCGTCCTCTTCATCTTGGCATAACAATGCTGCACGCGCTCTCTCTAGGTTAGCTAACGCTAGTTAGCCTTTAGCTAAGCTAGCTACTAGCCGACATCATCATGGCTATCCCGACTGAACCACACGTTAGCACTCAATATTATAACGTAGCTAAAGCTAACTAGCTGTCCATGCCTTTAGCCGGGATGGCTAGCCTGACTGAACTGTCTAACATGCAACAACTTTCATCTTCAGTCCATCTGCCGAATGACAGTCCTCTTCGTTTTGGCTGGCATAACTAAGCATAACCTCCAAAGCTGCACGCGCGAAATAGTCAAACGCAGCTGACACACGCTGGCGTACACATGATGTAACCCCTCCCTTCGTTGAAACCAATAGTATGTCTGCTGCAGAGCCCCAGAGCTCCAATAGTGAGTGTCTGCTGCAGAGCCGCAGAGCCAGGAACATTCTACAAACGTGTCTAATGTGAAATATATAAGCATATAAGCAAAACTAGATTTTAGGTCTGTGATGAAAAAGGGCCTCGCGGGAAGGTGGGCCTCGCAAATTTTTTTTTTGTTTTTTTTTTTGAGTCCCCCCTTCCCGCGAGGCCCTGTGCGACCGCACTGCTCGCACACACCCTGAGGCGGCCCTGGTAGTAGTAGTAGTAGTAGTAGTAGTAGTAGTAGTAGTAGTAGTAGTAGTAGTAGTAGTAGTAGTAGTAGTGGTAATGAATGCATTAATAAATGAATGCATTATTTATATATTTATTCATTAATTTAATCATGTGTCATGCTAAATAAGTGGCCCATCCCACATGGGATTACAGGACACCATTGTAAAAGAGCAAAAAAAAAGTCAGCCAGTTCTGCTGACCGAGAAAGTATGACTCCAGACTCACTGACTCCAGAGCCCACATACACATACAAACACAACCTCTGAGTGACAGGTAGATAGAGGCCCATATTAGCTTATATTAGAACCCTGTAACTCAGCCATCACAGGCCCTGAGTCTCGCATCTCATAGGTCATAGAAATACTATGTTGCCTCATACTGCACTCTTTTTCTCCATTACCAAGACTTTTCCATATATTCAACAAAATAAAATATTTCACTTAACCCTTTCATTGCCACACTACAGAAGGCAGGCACGTTGGAACTTTAAATCGGTAGGGGGTGCGGCCTTTGAGATATATATATATAATTTTTTTGCGCAGTGGTGAAAAACAGAGTCGGGACACATTTCCTTTAGTCTAGCCTGTACCCCCCAGACATGTTGCTGGCCCCGACAAAACAGTATCCTATCAGCCTCTCCATGGGCAGGTCGAGGCGTAAAAGAATGTCTTTTATACACAAAAACAGCGTCTCGGCTGTTGTGTCTGGGCCGGGCATTGTAAAAACCCCAAAAGAAGTTCTGAGCTTCCAAGTTGTCATCAGCGAACTGTATATTACACGAGAATTGTTATTTTCCAGTGACATCAGTGGTTTCGTCAGCGCTCAAGCCAAAGAATGGGCTTTTGGATGCTTTGCCTCTAATTTGTAGCTGAATATCATGGGCAAACAGCTTTAAGATTTCGTTTTGGATGTTGTTGGACATCCAGTTGTCTCTCTTTTGGAGCCAATTCTTCAACTCGGGATCAGACTCGGTGCGCACTCTTTCCATCATGAGCTGCCATAACACCCCATCCCTATTTGCATCACCTCTCAGTGGAAGCCCCTGGCGCCCGTGTCGGGGTATAGGGGAACAGACTCAGTTAACTCTTCAATACCTGATGCTGAGGCTGAACCTGTCGTCTATGTCTCTCTTTAGTGGGACTGTCACTGGGACCGGCGGGACGTTTCGAAAATAAATCTGATATTTTTCTTTTCTGTGAGAGAGACATTCTGTGCTAGCAAAGTCTGACTACTAGCTAAAATCGACTGACTGCGCAAGCACTGTATCACAGTAGCTCAGTGGTTCGTGGCGCGTGGGAAGGGTGGGAGACGGGAGGTGAATACAATTAGTTGTTTCACCTGTCATTCAATCAGTCTGTGACAGTCTGTCATCACTCGAAAATCTACTCTGCTGCAATCTTGTCGGTTTTACACGTATGATTGTGTACGTACAGTAGTGTAATGAATGAATGAAAACTTTATTTAACAGATTGGAGAATGGCTACAATACAGTATGGCTCAATGCACACAATATTAAAATGGTGAAGTGCTTTGAGCAGGATAAACTTATAATATACAGTGTTATAGTTATACAGTTACAGTATATAATATACAAATATATAAATACTGTCGCACCCCCCGCACCCCCCCTTCCAATGTGCCTGACAGAAGGTTAACCCTTTACTATCACACTACTGACGGTTACGCTACACCAGCCAGGGACCAGCAGCCAGGGGCGTAGCTGAAGATTCTGGGCCCCCAATCCATGCGAGAAATGTGGGGCATTTATTTATTGATGAAAACGCATAATATGGTTTTTTTACCTATACATTCGGATCAGCAGTTCAGCACCTGAACTGTTGGTGGGTGAGCCTAGTAAAGGATGTCACATTGCGTTCATCTTCAATGAATGGACCAATGCAATAGTCTACCAAAGAACCTTGAGTCGACTAGGCTAGGCATATATTTTCCCCTACTCTTGTGGCAATGTTTTCTGATACTTAAGTCAACATACAAAAGCTGTTACTTGTCCTGTCTCTCTGTAATCCCATCTCCAACACAAATAGTCTACTCAAGCACAGTATTAGGTTGACAGAACCTTACATTTTGATGTGCTCTGTAGTATACAATCGCTCATTCTGTCAAACAGAGTAACAAGCACCTGTTTGTTTCTTTTGTGATGTTTTTTTTTACAGGCAATTATACTTATAATTATAGCTGGATTGGATTGAAAACATTGCATGATCAAGCTGAAATTGACGTCAGATAGTCAATTACCTCTGATCGGGGGTATTCCAAAAAGAATATTCCAATTGTTTGATCGCCATCTGATGTCCATCTGGTCCATGACATAACCCACCACAACACATGCATCGGGGGCATTTGACGCGCTTCAATGCGATTTGGCGAACCGCTCGACTCGCCTGACCCAGAAAACTGCGCCCGGAGCGATTTGAACGTAACACAGGGTAAGATATAAGGTTTCAAAGGGTGCTGGATACTGCCATCTAGCAGGATGCGGCCGGTATTGCACTTTGGCGATCGCATACTCATTTCCTATGTTAACACCGAGGTCCCTGGATGAATAATGAATACAAATATCGAATAAAAGAATAAACAACCAAAACCCGAGATATCTCGGGTCTGGCAGCCAACGCATGGCGAGTTAACCCGACTTATCTCGGGTTTGGCAATTAAAGAGTTAACATTCACTGGAAATATAAATATCAAAAGAAGAGCTGTCAGAACTGGCTATGAAGTCTGGCTGCTGGAGGAATTACAAAAAGGCAGTGTTGGCAATACAAGTAAAAAGCTTCCCGTTTGCACACAGGAGTGGGATGAGCGGTGTGTGTGTGTGTGTGTGTGTGTGTGTGTGTGTGTGTGTGTGTGTGTGTGTGTGTGTGTGTGTGTGTGTGTGTGTGTGTGTGTGTATGTGTGTGTGTATTTGTGCATGTCTGTGGGTATACAGTATACAGTATGTGTGATTCTTTAACTTGTGTATGTGTGCGTGCGTGTGCCTGTGAATCTATGTGTCTACCTGTGAACATTTGCTTTTTGATGTGTGCTGTGTGCACATAATGTGTTTATATGCATGCCTGCGTGTGCGTGCGTGCGTGAGTGGAGGAAGGGAGGGCTACCCTTTGTGCTGTCAAAGCTGTGGGTGTTTGGAAACGAAAAGCTCACAACCACTGCCAGCAGATAATGTCACTCTGCCTTTGTGTTTGGGGCAGATGTCTCAAGAGCTGGTTAAAATGTTTAAATACGGTGCATAAAAGCCCTGTAGAGTATACTGTACTGAAGGAAGAATGCCCCTGGGTTGACCACCTACATGTTGGGGCTCCGGTCTGCACCATATCTGCTGCGCGCTGCCTAGACAGCGAGCAAAGACCACTGGATGTTTATGTAGCGCATCGCGCACCGGACAAAGCTTTTTATTCGCCACAAGCCGGGAGTTCTAAGGCGTAGATCAATGGGAAGAAGACGCCATGCGAGTGTCTGCCACCGCCGCTATTATTACACCCCGATAGAGAATGTGACAAATGGTGTCACCAAAGATGTTTAGGTTTGGAAAATCTGAGGGGAGTGAGGGATTTTAGAGGCCCCACGTGTGAGAGGGAAGAGGAGGAGGTGGTTGGCGATGGTGGTCTAGTGATGGGAGGGGAGGTGCTGTAGGAGGTGAAGCAGTTTCGCTATCTGGGAGATGTGATGGACTGTGAGGCGGGAGTGGAATGGATCTCTCACATCTGCAACACATCCTATAGGTGATAATATGTGATATGTGACGGATGTCATTGACGCCAACGATCGTTACATAAGAGTGAGGCCTCTGCCCCGCCCGGACAGTGTGCTCGACGTGTGACGGGCTGCAGTGCAAGCACACTCTTGATGTGTTACAAACAGTAGTATTTCTACCAGGGGAGAACCAACCAACTCCCTCAACTGTGCTACACATGGAACCATAACAGATCTATAACTGAAGAAAAAAAGAAACTAAAGGTCATGAAATATTTCTGCCCAATGATCCCACACTAAGGGCCCTCTAATCCTATAGAACAAAAATTAATCTAAAACATGATCCTCTATGATCTGTGAACGTAATGGATCAGATTGGTAGTCGGCTATCTGTCAAAGTTTAGCACTTGCTTAGTAGAATAGGTAGGCTACCTAATCAGAAAGAAATTCTGCATAGAATCCAGGGCCCTCATGCATCAACGTGTTCTACGCACAGATCTGTGCGTAACCCGTGCGTACGATCATTTCTAAGCAAAGAGTGGGATTCATCAATTTCGATTTGAACTTGACTTCGTGCGTACATCTACGCACATTTCAGACCTGGCGTACCTAGCTCCCAGTGGTAGAATATATTATTACAACAAGGAAATGAGCTTCTGTGCATAATAACACTGGCACGTTCTGTACGAACCGTAGTTCATTATAGTTCATTGTAAAATAGCAACAGTAGTGTAATTATGGTCAAAACCCTATAAATAGCATTTGGAATAATAGATCTTTCTCTCAGAATGAATGCAGCATGGTTTATATAGCGTTATCGGAATTACGGGGTGTAGGCTACTGACTGACTGCGCTCCGCGTAGCTTGATTGATTGATTGATTGATTGAAAAGTTTATTAACAGATTGCAGAATGGGTACAGTACAGTACAGCTCAGTACATACAATTGTTAATTGGGGATGCAGACCAACTTCCGTCTTGTTTACATCAGGGTCCCCCATTTTCAATTCATCATAAATCATAAAGCTCAACTCGTTATTATTCTGCGCAGACCGCAGAAACACGGGAACGTTTTGATTATATTTAAAAGGCTTTACGTTAAACGAAACAAGTGGAACTTCGAAGCTGTAAGCAGAATACAAGTCATATGAATATAGTGTTCTTCCCCCTTTTTACTGTATAAGAAGGAAGGAATAGAAAACGCATTGCAATGACACTATAGTGGACAGACTATGTATATGATGGGATTCAAGTTCATGTATTGAAAGGCAGGATACAACATGCAGTGAGATTCATTGTTCTTGTACATGCTCTCGTATTATATTGTTTATATAGGCTACCCAATACTGGCATCAAAATAGATTGTAGTATGCCTCTAGAAATCATATGCAGCAGGTAGAAAATTGACGGGAGATCCATCGCGATTTGGAATAGAATTGAGGAGAACTTTAATCCGTGGGTATTAATCAAACAATACGGGAAAAGGCAGTCATATTCCAGCGCGGTCTTTATTAGCCGACAACAAAATAGATGCCTCTAAAAATCATATAGCCAATCGAACACAACTAATAAAGGCATTCATACAGCACGGTTATAATGACACACAACCAACACCAAACAGTGGTCAACGAACGGTCTTTATTAGTATTTTGAGCTGTCCAGGCAGAATTGCAGCAATGGTTTTAGGGAGCCGTTCATATCTGACATCACCGTTTACAAGTCCGCCTTTTATTTATCCCATAAATCATAATACGCGATAGTGTCTTCTTGGTTCGACAGCAGTGAATTCTCCGTGGAGTTTCTCGGAGTCCCGCTCGGGTCGGTCCATTATTTCACATCCCATGGGGGGTGTTTCCTCACTTTCATGACCATATATGGATAATCATGCACGAGCATTGACGGTAGAACAAAGTGGTATTCATCAACACGGAGGACCATAGAGCCTGCGTACGCACGTGTGATGAATGCCGACTTCCCTGTGCGTACGCTAGTTCTACATTCCGTGCTTACGTGTGGAAGTAGGTCAAGTTCAAAGCCCGCCCTCATTCATCAACGTGTCTTACGCACAGATATGTGCTTAACCTGTGCGTACGACCATTTCTAAGCAAAGAGTGGGATTCATCAATTTCAACTTGAACTTGACTTCGTGCTTATGTGTACGCACAGCTCTGAGCACACTTAGCTGACGCCCAGTGGTAGAATATCGTTACTACGCACAAGCGCTCCTCAGTACATGCATTCGTTCCAACGCGGAAATAAAGACACTGGCGCGTGTTCTGTATGACCCCCGTAATTCATTATAGTTCATTGTGAAATAGCGATATTAGTGTAATTATTGTCAAACCCTAAATAGCATGTGGAATAGGTCTTTCTCTCCGAATGAATGCAGGTTTATATATATAGCGTTATGGGGTGCACTGACTGCGCTCGCAGGAACTGTTTTCAGAGATAGCATCAGATAGGGATGAATGAGGGGCAGTCTAATTGCAGAGAGAACATAATATTAACTAGAGTCCACTACCCGAGACACCTCCTTCATTTGTACCGCAATTTGGGACCCAAATTGGATCTATGAGCTTAAAAGCTTTTCCGTGCTTATTTGAGAAGGTCCAGCTGCAGAGCCGGAGAGACAGACAGCAGAGAGACAGACAGACAGACAGATAGACACTGTTCCACAGTGTGTGTGTGTGACCACTAGTCTCCTAGTAGAGACCCCCCCCCTCTGGACCACCTCCCAGTAGAGACCCCCCCCCCCTCTGGACCACCTCCTAGTAGAGACAAGTTTTCTGAAATGTATGTTTATATATGCAAATGAGGCACGTCCCCATTAAATATGTGGACATTTATGGATGCAATAAGGCAAAATGAAGTAAAATGAACAACTAAATGTGTGTTATTGACGTTTTATTGTCACTAGTTTCATAGAAGACATGTTTAGGAAGCAAAATATAACAAAATCTCAAAATCAACAAAAAAAGTATATTTGCCTATTCACCTGCAGTGTCTCGCCTTAATCCTCATCTTCGTCTTCTTCCTAGAGAAGTCTCTACTAGGAGGTGGTCCAGAGGGGGGGGGGGGCTGAGTCTCTACTATTAGACTAGTAGTCACACACGCACACACACACACACACACACACACACACACACACACACACACACACACACACACACACACACACACACACACACACACACACACACACACACACACACACACACACACACACACACACACACACTGTGGAACAGTGTCTGTCTGTCTGTCTGTCTCTCTGCTGTCTGTCTCTCTGCTGTCTCTCTCAAAATAGTATAAGTGCTATCTTGGCCCTGAGAGTTGCTCTCCGGCTCTGCAGCTGGACCCTTCTGAAATTAGCACGAAAAAAGCTATAAGCTTATAAAACGATTTAATATGCTAAACTTCGTTTTAAATTCCTTAATTCACTTTTGTTTATTTCATAAAGATTTTCCCGACATAATGCTACCTGCCCCGACCAGATCCGTGACTCTGTTGGATACAGATGAATTATCTACTCAGAAAGCTTATAAAAGATTTAATATGCTAAACTTTGTTTTTAAATTCTTTAATTCACTTTTGTTTATTTCATAAGGATTTTCCCGACATAATGCTACCTGCCCCGACCAGATCCGTGACTCTGTTGCGATACAGATGAATTATCTACTCAGAATAGTATTATAAAGTGGCTATCTTTTATGCTGTAGATCACTGCTGGTATGTGCGTGCAGAACCTTTATTTCAGCGGGGACTGTAGTATTTATTTGACGTTACTGTACAATATATGTGTATTAAAAGACGGAGCTGTCTTTTATTGTATTATAATAATTATTAATATTAAAAATAAATTAAGAAAGGCATTCTTATTCCAGCATGCATTAATGACACTAACGGGCAACGGCAAAAAACAGTGGTTAATGGTCTTTATTAGTGTTTGCGGTGTCCAGGCAGCAATGGTCTTTTAGGAAGTTAATAGATATAATATCCGACAGTGTACAACACCCTCGGTTTAGTCCATTCTTCCACATTTCATGGGGGTGTCCATTACAGTATATGGTTAATCGGGGCGGTTTTGGTATGCAAATACGTGAAAGTGTGCACGAGCCTCGGCGCAGGGCCAAGGTGAGATTCATCATGACAGGTGTGCGTAGAACCTGCGTACGCACGTGTGGTGAATCCCGTTTTTTCTGTGCGTGCACTGATTCTACATTCTGTGCTTACGTGTGGAAATAGAACATTTTCTACGCCACGTTGATGAATGAGGGCCCAGGCATTTTGAAGGATCAGACGTACCTGTCATGTTCCCCCCTTTCCCAGAGATCACCGTGGAGACGCTGCTATGATTGACAGGCCAATTAATCGCCCCCGCTCATAATCAGTGAGCGAAGTCACCGGGACGGCGGCGCAGACAGAAAAGTAAACAAGAGAAGGCAGAACCCCCGTCACCCCCCACCCCCCCTCGCCAACACGCCGCCTGCTATCTTGAAAGGACACATGGGTAGAATACACTCTGAGAACACAAAGACACAGCATTATCATCGAGAGAAAAAAGGGACACCTCGGAAAACACGTGCGGCACACAAGTGCAGACTTTAGTAACACCTGTTCATTCCCATCTTTTGGATGAAACATTGTTTGAGGAATAGAAGGAGTGCTACAGTATATAATATAAGGTTAAACAAAGAACAAAGCTTTATTTTGGTCCTCCACCGACAACACTCGGGCGGCCACCCACATGCCGCAGCTAAATCGAGTCAAGGTCGTACACAGTTCACTGATGAATGAGAATAATAAATGTATCCTGCAGGATGGAGCCTTCTAGAACAGATGCAGCAGCTACCTGCTGGAGTCGTCAGGTACTGGATCCTGGAGTTCAGTGTGGAGGGGAAAAAATAAGCTTGTTGTAATTGTTCTTATTGTCCATGTCTGCTACGCACTCCAAGTGAACCGCTTGAGTTTGGCACCATTAAGACGGAACAATACAACTTATTGTTGACGGCTGGGAGTATAGTATTGGTAAGTAAGTACATTTTATTTCTAAAGCACATTTAAATGTGGCACAATGGGCAGCACGGTGGAACAGTGGTTAGCACTGCTTCCTCACAGCAAGAAGGTCCTGGGTTTGAACCCCAGCAGGGGGCCTTTCTGTGTGGAGTTTGCATGTTCTCCCTGTGTTCGCGTGGGTTTCCTCCAGGTGCTCCGGTTTCCTCCCACACCATACAGACATGCATGTTAGGCAGGGACTACAGATGAAAACTAGCTCATTAGCTAATTTACATTGATGTGGAAACTGAATATGTTGATTAATGTGCACTGTCCCTGGGTAAAAAATAAATAACTTGACTTAAAACAACTGTAGTTGCATCCAAAGTACTGTACAATAATGATATTATAATACAACACAGTAAAACATGGTAGAAAAAATCATAGATATGACAAATATAACAGCAAGAATGATGATTATATAAGAATTATAAAAATACACAACATGAAACAGGGTAGGTGTGAATAAGACTATCCAGGCAAAAAAGTGCAGTTTAAAAGCTAAATCTAAAAAGCCACAGCTTTGGGGCAGCAACTGCAAAGGCAAGGTCACCCTTAGTGTGGTATGCACACGAGTGGTATAGCTCAATAAAAACACAGATATGGGTGGTCTAGCCTAGTCTGCTAGTTCGCTCATTAGTCAAGATAACTAGCAGACTACTGAGGTAGTTGATGATGATAAGATCAGAAGTTCCACATAGACAGTTTCATGTATGTGAATGGAAAATGCAGAAATGCATGATTTAGCGCCATTACCCCCGAAGGTATAGTTAAAGGGGAACTATCTTACTATTTCTTTCACTATTTGGGCAATTTTACACAATTCCTGTGAGTCTATGGAACACATCTGTAATTTCTTATTTTTTTTAAATCATTGTTTTGTATTTCTAATCAAGTACTCTAGAGCAGCATTTTCTGCACTTCCAGATTCCAAGCTGTTTTTGGCTGGGCTCCGCCCATACTCGCAATGCGCTTTGAGTGACAGTCACCCACAGTCTGCACTGGGGGGAGAGAGAGAGATAGAGGGACTAATTAATTTCACCGGGGGGGGCATAATCCCACAGGACAATGCATTGGTAACCTGTTTCAAATGACAATATATACCCCAGTGAATATTATTGCATGGATCGGAATACGTGTGGGAACGTGCGCTATGATTTTTGCATCATGCAAGTGCTGATACGAGAGAGCGAGAGAGAGAACGAGCGAGCGAGAGAGAGAGGGAGAGATAGAGAGAGAGAGAGCGAGAGTGAGGGATAGACAGATAGAGAGAGAAAGAGAGATAGAGATGGAGAGAGAGAGAGAGGAGAGATCCTCCGAGAGCGTGCGCGTGTTTCCCCCCACACACAGTGTGTAAATGCTCCAAGACGAGTCGCACCGTATGAGAGCCTCTCTCTCCCTCTCTCTGTCTGTCTCTCCCTCTCTATCTCTCCCTCTCTATCTATCTCTTGCTGAGAGAGGAAAAGTTTGAGGAAGTGTCAGTGACAGGGAAACCGCTTTCGCATTATTTCCACTCGCTCCGTTGTTGAGCGAATTGTTGATTGTGGGCGGTGGCTACAACCACAGAGGGGACTGAGATATGCAGATCAGCAGCACCTACTTATGTCAGGGAGCGAGTCAATTCTGAATGGCTTGGTTCAGTGGGGGAGGTTCTTATCTGAGCTGATCTGAAGAAACGGGAGTAGCTAGAGATTTCACATCTAGTCAGTGTTGGTACATCCCCACATTGCTAGAAAACAATGCAAACCACAGGAAAAGGCCATTTATAAGATAGTTCTCCTTTAAATAAAAACACAGATTTGGGGGCGCCAGGGTGGCGCACCACGTAATGCACTGCAATGCAACGCGGCCGTCCCGGGTTCGACTCCCGTACCCGGCGACCTTTGCCGCATGTCCTCCCCCCATATCTTCTCCCATCCTTCCTCTCTGCCGGGCTTGTCCAATAAACCAATAAAAATCTACCACAGATTTGAGTGTTTTTAGTCAAGCTTAGTCAAGCTTTTTAACATCTTAACGTTTGGCGTAACGTATACGGTACGCCACGCCCATGCGCGGGACTTTGCGCTCGTCACGGGCTGCATTTTTTGCCATGCAACCAATACATTCTTGGAAAGTTGAATTTGCCGTCATTCGATCGTCAGCACACTCAACTTACTGTGTGCTTCGGGTCTCGAGTTACAAGACGAAATATCGGGCGAGCGTCAATTGACGAGTGACCACGTCCGGTTATAAACGGTACTGAATTGAACAGTCACCGCTGATGGTGAAAATGATTGACCACCATTGTAGCCAAGGAGCGTTTGCTCCACTTATTGCAATGAGAAGGGGGCAGAAGAAGACCAACAAGCTCTTTGTTTTGACTCACGCGTGTGAATGAATGGGCGGCTATTTTGGATAATCACACTGAATTATTGCAGTACACACATTACGAAAACCTTTGTAAAACACAAATCAAAAAGAGTAGGTAGGTGTTACATCTTCCAAATGGAGGATAGCTCACATTATTATAAAACCCTTCAAACGCTGGATATCCCTGCATTAAGATAAAGCATCTACAGGTCAAACCGTGAAATGTACCATTTGGCAGAAGGTTGCTTCAACCAAAATAACCCTGTGTTTATTTGCCAACATAATACAGATCTCCCAGAGCACCAAAAAGAGGAAAGCTGATTCCAGATCAGGCGTTTGTTAAGATATGTCACTGTTAGGAACCGGACGTTTCGATTATTAACCCTTTCACTGCCACACGACAGAAGGTTAACCCTTTACTATCACACAAAGGGTTAACCGGCTGTTGTGTGGCAGTGAAATGGTTAACCTTCTGTGTATTGTCGCAGTGAAAGGGTTAACCGTTTTGGTAGTGCGGCAGTGAAAGGGCTAAAAAAATAAAAGTTTAATTACATTTAAGCCTTTTTCTTTATCATAAATCGATCAATTTTAGTATTAGTATTAGATCCCCAATTATCATATCATGGGATATCCTTGGAAAGCCACACTCATTGGCTACAACCCTGTGCAAAGATCTTCGAGATCGCCAAATGATTGACGGAGCTAGAGCCCTGGGAGTCGGGGGTGGTAATGTGTACTTTTGAGTACTTTGGGGTACGCCTCACATATCGGCATGTAATTCGAGAACCGCTGAACGGATTTTGTCACCTGAAAGGGCAATCGACAGGCAACAAATAGGGCTTTAATTCTATCTATATATTGTATTCAAATAAATGCACAGCCGAGCCACTAGAGGTCGGCAAAGAATCGTCCACATGTGGGCCCTTGGATGTTAACACATCCCACACCGGAAACGGCTTACGACGTGTTTCAAGTTCATGCAAATTCTGCCAATCCATGGCGTATGACGTTATTGAGATCATATTTCATTTTTTCATAATTCCCTCACGGAGCCTGGTATGATGCAATGGGAGCATGCACAACTCTGCAACACTTCAATACTGCCACCTGGTGGATGATCGGCGAGTTGCCAAACCGGAATTGGATCTCTTGTGATCCCGGTGCATCTGACAAATGCGTCCGGCACTCGCATATTGTTGCGGGACTGTATACACACGTCCGTGTGTAGCGATCGCTGCCATAACGCAATAATCGATACGATTTGGCTGTTTATTATGATTATACAAACCGGAAATGGATTTAGGAGATCGGCGTCAAATAAGTGGGATCTTTTTCCTCCAGTCTCATCGTCGAACGATAAGAGGACGCTGACGTTACTTTCAGCGTGTTTGTTTATTATTATCCATGCAAACTGCTCTGATCCATATATCACCCATACTACATAAAGCATTTACTGACGATCACGCAATTATAAACGACCCCACCCCGTTCATCCGCGCATGATCAGTCATAACGTTTAGGATCATGTACAGTTGAAATTTTTAATATAGCGTATATCGCCAACAAACGGCATTTGATAATCTATATATGCGTTTATGCCTATATCTCACGTTCTAAGAATTACTGCAGAAAACGATAAAAACATATTTATATTCTAGACGGTATTTTCGTATGAATATATGAATGAAAAACTCAAACGTTCCTACAACCTGAACGATAGATAATCGATGTTGAATGGGCCATAGTAATGTCAATTTAGCAATACAATTTAAAAAGTTATAGCCCTGCAAATAAGGTGAACATCTCCATAGGCTTACAGTGCTGGCAGAGAGTGGTATAAGATGCTCAAATTGCGTGGCAGGGAATGTGTTAAGAGGTTAATGTTTTTAAATATTTTTTTGTAGCCAAGAGTAAAGACCATAACCCTATCAAAAACAGTAGTCAAAGTGTATATTTTCATTTTTACCAATGTTTTATACGATTTATCGAAAATACGAATTTATCGGAAAATGCTAATTATCATAAAAACGCAAGGAAATGACTAAATCCAGATTCAACCCTGCCATTGGAAAGAGGAGCATTTTCCCTATCCATAGATGTATGATTTGGCCATAATAAGGTCACGGTCAAGTTCAAGGTCTTCCCTTTATTCATTTGCTTAGATGTTTTGTACACATGATCTCAATAAGGTGGTGAATGAGCTCAGTGAGCATTTTCTCGTACCCCGCAGATTTAACATGATCAAAGATGCAAAAACCATAAATCATAATTTATATTCTCCTTTTCTTCATTACAATTTACTCAGCCTAGTAACAGACACAATATTTCTGACACTGGAAATACATACCCCCAGGTCCCTAGATGTTCCTAGATACCAAGAACATGCAAATTTACCTTGCAGAAGTGGAGCAATCTTCCATTTACTTAGGCATGTACCTTTAGGCGAAATATTCCTACAGCTTAACAGGAATACCATAGCTACAGTACAGCAACCAAATTAAACTGTATCAAGTCAACTGACAATGTGAATGAATAGTATACAAAAAAATAAAGGATTTCTCAACAAAAAAAACTTCTCCTGCGAAATAAGCTGTGACCTGTTTTGACCTGCACCTCAATGAATCGGAAGAGAGAATCGTTTAGAACAGGAATCGAAATGGAGAATCGGAATCAGAATAGTTTAAATCCAAACGATGCCCAACCCTAGCCCGGGCTCACAGGAACAAAGATGTGTGATGAAGAGGATAAGAGCATGGCAGAGCAGCGATATTAGACTAATAGAGCCTACTGTACTTCCCTCTGCCAAGGCAAGAGCCAGTACACCCACACAAATACACAGCAAGAGCCAGTGCACCCACACAAATACATGGCAAGAGCCAGTACACCCACACAAATACATGGCAAGAGCCAGTACACCCACACAAATACATGGCAAGAGCCAGTACACCCACACAAATACACAAAAGAAAGAAACGCATTAAACATTGCAATGTGTGTGTGTGCGTGTGTGTGTGTGTGAGTGTGAGTGTGAGTGTGAGTGTGAGTGTGAGTGTGAGTGTGTGTGTGTGTGTGTGTGTGTGTGTATGTGTGTGTGTGTGTGGAGCTTTCCATGCATTATAGATGCTGTCTTTGTACGTGTGTGTGCGTGTGCGTGTGTGTGTGTGTGTGACATTCGGGTTGAAAATGAAAGAGCAGCACAGGCGCTAACGTAAATGCAGCTCTCCATGGCATTTAACCATGAGGGCATCTCGCAGAGGCACGATTCCCCATCTCCTAAGTAAAACAGAGAACGAGCGTTGAGTGTGTAATTGAGCTGCCATGTATGCTTATCGTCAACGTCAGAACGCCGCCAGGTGCGCTGAGTACCTAAGAGATGGCCATTCCTTTCCTTTCTTTATGAAAATTAATCATTTCTCAGCCACAGTAAATGACATGCCACATTTGTTTATGGGTCTGGAGTGAATGGATGGTGAAGCGAAGAGGATCACAGGGGGGGCTGAGCGTGGCTACTGACCCATGCTAGTCTAGCGTTGCATATGCATTTATTAGCTCAATCAGGGAGCCCCCCTCCCATCTCCATCACGGATGATGGATGAACGAGGGTTTCCACGAAAAGTGACAGAGGAACACATGTAGCCCTTCTGTAAAACTCCACTATGGGTGAGAATCGACGAGCGGGTGGTGTCATAATTATTGCGATTCCAAAATGTGTTCAATTGACTTATCGGTAAATGAAAGGAATCCGATTGCTAGATGGAATTCCAGGCCTGGACTATCAAGCAGTTGTGTTTTTTTTTTCTTTCTTTCTTTCTTTCTTTCTTCAAGATTGTTCATTTGACAGAACGTCATCATGGTCTTTCATTAAGAACCATTAATGGGAACGGTCAACATTTTAGGAACTAGCCATATTTCCTACTTTACCAATGATGTAGAGCCCTCCTCTGTCAGGCCTACTTTATGATGTAGAGACCTCCTCCGTCAGCCCTACTTTATGATGTAGAGACCTCCTCCGTCAGCCCTACTTTATGATGTAGAGACCTCCTCCATCAGCCCTACTTTATGATGTAGAGACCTCCTCCGTCAGCCCTACTTTATGATGTAGAGACCTCCTCCGTCAGCCCTACTTTATGATGTAGAGACCTCCTCCGTCAGCCCTACTTTATGATGTAGAGCCCTCCTCTGTCAGGCCTACTTTATGATGTAGAGACCTCCTCCGTCAGGCCTACTTTATGATGTAGAGACCTCCTCCGTCAGGCCTACTTTATGATGTAGAGACCTCCTCCGTCAGCCCTACTTTATGATGTAGATACCTCCTCCGTCAGCCCTACTTTATGATGTAGATACCTCCTCCGTCAGCCCTACTTTATGATGTAGAGACCTCCTCCGTCAGCCCTACTTTATGATGTAGAGACCTCCTCCGTCAGCCCTACTTTATGATGTAGAGACCTCCTCCGTCAGCCCTACTTTATGATGTAGAGACCTCCTCCGTCAGCCCTACTTTATGATGTAGAGACCTCCTCCATCAGCCCTACTTTATGATGTAGAGACCTCCTCCATCAGCCCTACTTTATGATGTAGAGACCTCCTCCGTCAGCCCTACTTTATGATGTAGAGACCTCCTCCGTCAGCCCTACTTTATGATGTAGAGACCTCCTCCGTCAGGCCTACTTTATGATGTAGAGACCTCCTCCGTCAGACCTACTTTATGATGTAGAGACCTCCTCCGTCAGCCCTACTTTATGATGTAGAGACCTCCTCCGTCAGCCCTACTTTATAGAGACCTCCTCCGTCAGCCCTACTTTATGATGTAGAGACCTCCTCCGTCAGCCCTACTTTATGATGTAGAGACCTCCTCCGTCAGCCCTACTTTATGATGTAGAGACCTCCTCCGTCAGGCCTACTTTATGATGTAGAGACCTCCTCCGTCAGCCCTACTTTATGATGTAGAGACCTCCTCCGTCAGCCCTACTTTATGATGTAGAGACCTCCTCCGTCAGCCCTACTTTATGATGTAGAGACCTCCTCCGTCAGCCCTACTTTATGATGTAGAGACCTCCTCCGTCAGCCCTACTTTATGATGTAGAGACCTCCGTCAGCCCTACTTTATGATGTAGAGACCTCCTCCGTCAGCCCTACTTTATGATGTAGAGACCTCCTCCGTCAGACCTACTTTATGATGTAGAGACCTCCTCCGTCAGCCCTACTTTATGATGTAGATACCTCCTCCGTCAGGCCTACTTTATGATGTAGAGACCTCCTCCGTCAGCCCTACTTTACCAGCGGAGCTCCGTCTAGTTAGCCACAAAACTAATGTAAAGTCAACGGGGCCACGGTTCCAGTCTGTACTGGCCCTGAGATGGACCCCCACAGTGGACCTAAAGTAGGTGTCTGTGTTTATGTCTGTATCCAGTATGAAGAACAGCCTGGGTTGTGCTGAGAAAGGCAACACCATTGGTAAGTACTGTACTGTAGGAAAAAGGGCTCCAAAATGATGAACAAGCTTTAAGAACCTTGAAATTATATCATGGAAAATATCATAACACCACTGATATAAAGGTGGAAAACATTATAATATGCTGAGCAAGCACACACAAGTACTGGAACATCATATCCCTCTCTACCCTTGGTAAGAACTAAACACCTTACAGTATCCTGCAGCAACATATCCTGCTCTACCCTTGGTAAGAACTAAACACCTTACTGTATCCTGCAGCAGCATATCCCTCTCTACCCTTGGTAAGAACTAAACACCTTACAGTATCCTGCAGCAACATATCCTGCTCTACCCTTGGTAAGAACTAAACACCTTACAGTATCCTGCAGCAACATATCCTGCTCTACCCTTTGTAAGAACTAAACACCTTACTTTATCCTGCAGCAAAATATCCTGCTCTACCCTTGGTAAGAACTAAACACCTTACTGTATGGATGGAGTGCTAGGCTCACACTACCTAAATGCACCACTGAACGGCACAGGAAGTCCTTCATTCCAACAGCCATCAGACTATACAATGCATCACTGTGCCTCACTGCATCACTGAGCACAGAGTGACAGTTACCATCTTCCTGGACTCTTACGTTTGAAACAGCACTGTGAAATATTACACCTACTGTAGACCTCAGTATATTTTTACTGTATATTTTATTCCATTTTTATTCTATTTTATTCTACTCTTATCTTCTGCAATTTGATTTGTTTTGTTATTCTTATTCGTGACCTGTTCTGTCTAAATGTTTAATGTTGAGCGATTTGCAGTGTCAAATTTCCCTCTGGATAATAAAAGTATTTATATTATATTATATTCTATCCTGCAGCAACATATCCCGCTCTACCCTTGGTAAGAACTAAACACTGTATTGTATCCTGCAGCAACATATCCCTCTCTACCCTTGGTAAGAACTAAACACTGTATTGTATCATGCAGCAACATATCTCTCTCTACCCTTGGTGAGAACTAAACACTGTATTGTATCCTGCAGCAACATATCCCTCTACCCTTGGTAAGAACTAAACACTGTACTGTATCCTGCAGAAACATATCCCTCTCTACCCTTGGTAAGAACTGAAACCCACAGTTGAGACAGTGCTGCATGTGAATGGTAATGGTCTGATGCAA
>NC_140173.1:54546954-54589454 GCF_963971535.1 Notolepis coatsorum
GCTCTCCCGAATCACAAAAGGTGTATCCTCTTTTTATCCTGGTACATAATACTGTACATGTAATTAAAAACATAAAAAATTGCTTCAGCGATGAAGTCGTACACACCGCTGCCAGATCCACATGACGACATGGGACACACAGATGAAGCATAAATATAAAAGAAAAAAATAAATATATATATATATTAGGGGTGTAACGGTACACAAAGACCACGGTATGGTACGTACCTCGGTTTTGAAGTCAAGGTTCGGTACGGGTTTTCGGTATAGTGGGGGAAAGTTTGGCTTTCCATGTTCCACTCAGGGGTGATGTAGTGTGCAGTAACTAATTGTACTTGTAGGGCTGTCAACGAATATTCTATATTGAAATTAATAATCGACTTGTAACAAAATAAAAATAAAATAATAATTATATTAGATTGTGAAAAAAACAGCCCCCGGTGGGCGGTCGTTAGTGGTTAACATACCATTGTATTCGTTCGGTACACTACACAGGGCTCCGTTCGGTACGGTACACACTGAAACGGTTCGGTTTGGTACGGATACGTGTACCTTTACACCCCTAATATATATATTATATATATAAAAACCTAGGCTACATGCTCTCGTTTAAAAAAAATTATAATAATTGAAGAATCCCCCCATTGAAAATGTTAATAAGCCATTCTTTGAAGCGGCCTTATTTGCATTACAAACATTGTTTCATTACTCTCCGGGAAAAAAGGAGGGAAGGAGAGAGAGAGCAAGGGAGTGAGTGAGTAAAGCAAGAGAGAGGGAGAGAGAGAGAGATATAGAGAAAGAGAGGGACAGGGAGAAAGAGAAAAATAAAGAGAATTCCGACCCCCTGTCCGTCACAGCGCGGCTGAAATACCCTTTAGAATTACCCTTTTCTCTCTGAAGTCTCCTTTCAAATCCTCCAGTTGGTGAACGCTCGATGCTGCTACCACTGCTCGCCAATACGATCAACACCTTGACCTGACAGGTTAACAGTGATAGAAATGTGTTTTATTGGCGACCAGGGGTGGCAGCACCGAGCGTCCGTGGAGGTTTCCCAGAAAACCACAGAAGAAGACGTGGTAGTATGGCTACTACTACCATACTATCGTTATACCCGTATAACTGCACATATTATACTACAACTCTGTACATACATCTGATTAGCACTACACTAGTAGTTGTATATTTTGTACCCAGTTTAATCACCTGTACATTGTATATTGCTGTAGCACTTTACTTTACCATACTTGTGCTGTATAATGCCAATACATTTTAATCTAATCTAATAGAGCTAAGAGGAGACCACCCCCCAAGATTATATCTCTGGGGTTTTACTGAAGGTAAAGGTAATCCCAATAGAACAGACCATCCTATTTTTAAATAGATGTTGTTGTTTTGTTTTTCCGGCTACCGGCTTTGTGGAGCCCGGGTGTTACAGTAGTATTACCCAGAGGATCTCTCACAGAATCACCACGAGTTCACAGAATCAAAAGTAGTGTGTTTTTTACCTTTTGTACCACGGTGTGAACAAGTAGAATAGAAAAGGATATTAAAGGTGTGACGAACGAGCACGAGTCCCAGAAACTCGTAGTCGTCTTAACTAGGCTGCGTGAAAGCCCGGGGGGATTTAGGATCTTTATCTCTGCGGCTGTGCGGGCGCGCATTTTAGATATAGACTGTGTTCACAGAACATCTTGATGTTCAGCACGCTGTTCTTAGTGAGATGGAGGATGGGATAATGAGAGAGAGAGAGAGAGAGAGAGAGAGAGAGAGAGAGAGAGAGAGAGAGAGAGAGAGAGAGAGAGAGAGAGAACAGGTGAGAGACGATGACAACATGATGTGATGTAAAATGACAAAAGTGGCAGAATGCCATGTTAAAGAAATGGGATTCGCTCATGGGTCTCACTGTGGTAAAGCAGGAACTTCAGAGAGTTTGTACAGGTTTAGCGATGTGTAGCACTAGCTTTTGTTTATAGCTTAAAAATGTCAACCACTGATGGGGAAGGGGGGGGGGGGGGGGGGGGGGGCGCCGTGCAGTGGAATCTAGGCTATATACCCAGGGCTGTATCATTCATGCACAAGATGCGCTCCCTAATTAGAAAATAAGTAAATAAATCAACAAATGGATGATTACAGCGCGACTTGATCATTCTCGCCTGATGTTCATCGCAGATTATTCGTGCCGCAGTCTCCCCGTGCACAGTGTGATCTCCCAATGCTAATACGGCCCCTGTCACAGAGGAAAAAGCATTGCATATCGCATGTCCATATATGAAAGAATTATTACCCCCCAGCGTCAAATATCGAGTGTCCTCTCTCCCCAAAGCCGGATGAAATACGAGCCCCTCGTCCACCTCTCGAGTTGTCTCCCAATCAGAGATGAAGCCATAACATTATTAAGGTAGCGTGGAAAGGGGTCTCGTCCGGGTCAACTCAGACCACCTGTCACAACCACGTCAGCCGTCACCAACCGTCAAAGGCAGGCTGTCCCAATGTTGGCGTAGGCGGACCCTGTGAGGAGTCCGTGTGGGGCGGGGGTAGGGTAGGGTTGGGGTGGAGTGGAAGGGCGGATGATCAAAAACAAAATAGGATCTGATTCATGTTTTTTACTTGAAAAACTATGTCTGTGCCCTGGAGTGTTGTTTTGACGGGAAATGTGATGGGGACGACCCACATCAGTTTATACTGATGTAGCATCCTGAATATTCTGCTAAGTATTCAGAAGTGCTGACTAACTTGTTACTTGCCCTGTGTGTATAAAGTGTGATAAACAGTGTTCCTTTTGATATCTCGCCCGGACTACTAATGAGGCGAGGTAATCTTCTTTCTCCGGCTTCGATATGGACCATTAACATGACATTGAAGCATCTTTCTCCCTGCCTGGAGTTGTCCTATAGTGGGATCAGTTGCGGTCGCCAGCAGGGGGCAGTGGTGGCAGGTGGAGCGGAGGAGAGAGAAGCAGCGAGCAAAAGATGATTACTTGGAGGGCGGAACAGAAGGAAGTCCTCTTTGACAGTGAACTCGGACGTGAGCGGTCGCAACGGGCGTGTCCCATTGAAGAGCCCTGTTGGATAGCAACGGGTGATAGAGAGTACTTGCTATAACACGGGTTATCCTGGAAGTACAAGCGATAGTGAAGTGTGTGAGTAAGCGATACAGAAAGAAGAACCAACGTCCATAGATAACGTGTTATCCCAGAAGTGTGAGCGGTGTATTAGCATGCTGCTAATGGCTATAGTGACTCAAGTATATCACCAGGCGAGCGTCGCTGAAGACCGGTGGTGCATACAGCCATGTTGCGTTAGTAGTACAGACGATAGCAGGAGGGTTCACTAAGACCCACAGTTTAGCTGTGTTTAAGGTAGCCAAACAACTTAGAGCGCGCCAGCCCAGTCAGCAGCCCCGCAGTGGACGTCTCATCGAAGCCGCAGAGGACACCTCTCCCACCAGCAGAGGTCGCCACAACACAGCACGCTCCTCCAGTTCCACCACTGCCCATGCTGTCTACCCCAGCCCGCTGGCTGTGCTCGCGGGATCGCCCGACGCCATCTTGTCACCCGGACGAGGGGTGGTGAGAGTGGATCCGACTTGGCTAAGTACAGCGGCACCTCGTGTGCCCAAAACAGTATCCATTCGAGCTAACGCTAACGACCAGTGTCTAGGGGTACCCCAACCATTATAAGCCGGCTTTAGTGTAGGTTTTTATTTGGTAACGTGGGCCCACATGTAAATTATTTCTTTTGTATTGTGATAACTGTGACGTTCTTGAATTCCCATTGAACTCCTTACCATGTGCCTGGGTCTTCCCCTAATCCAAGCGGGGTTTTGTAGTAATGTATTGAGCACTAGGTGCCTATGTTGGGAATAGCGTTCCCCTATAATACAAGTGAGAGCACCCGGTGCCTAATGGGAATACATGCCATATGAGCCACATGAAGTCTAAATTGTAACTTGCTAATTGACCAGGCTTACATAAAGGAGAAGTAAATGGGAGCACGGTGTGAGTGTCTATTTCTGATCATATGCTAACCTTGTTGACCGGGTAAATACATATGACTGTGGTATATTTATTTAACCCTTCCACCCCATTCGCAGCATATTATTAAGGGTCTCTACAGGTGGTCAAGGAAGGGTACTGCTTAAAGGGAAGCCCAATATCTTTATTCAACTAACAGCCACCGGGTGTGGGAGGGCTAACGGAGGTACTGGGGGAAGTGAGAGTGTGTGGGGAGCTACTGCTGACCGCCCTGGAAGGCGAGGAAGACCAGAGTACCACCCCCCAGGTTAGTAAATCCTGGGCCCCATCCGCTCCTGCTGCCCGCCCTCCAGAACGATGTTCCGGGCCCAAAGACATGGGGTGCAGATAGATTGAACTCTACTGTATCCTGCTACCAGGTGGCTGTGTATAACTACTCCCATAAGCAGGGATAATCCACCCTTCTACACTGATTTTACAACCTTTATATGGATTTGCTTACAAGTACCACAAATGATTGGGGACCACCTGATTAAAGCATTTTTTCCTTCCACCCCCTGTAATCCTGTTATATTTTAATACCTGATATAAGACTATCTTGTCAGCAAACTGTGAAGCAATTTTGCAGTTTGGGGCGTTACAGGTGCATCAGAGCCAGGACAAACAGACTTAAGGACAATCTTTTCCCCAGAGCCATAACCACCCTGAACTCGAACATGCACCGATCCATATCACCCCCTTCTACTCTTCCCCACTACTGTGCAATAAGTAATTAAGTGCAATATATTTATATTCCTCTAATCACAAAGTGCAATAGATCCATACCTATACATCATATTGATATCCTGACTGATAGCAACTTTGTCTAGCTGTGTTACTGTGAACATTTTGTGTTATTTGATAATCGTATGCAGTGTGATTCATTGTGTAGCACCTTAAGTTTGTTATTTGATAACTGTACTTGTGGGATTTAATGTGTAGCACCTTAAGTTTGTTATTTGATAACTGTGTACTTGTGTGATTTATTGTGTAGCACATTAAGTTTGTTATTTGATAACTGCATACTTGTGTGATTTATTGTGTAGCACCTTACGTTTGTTATTTCATAACTGTGTACCTGTGTGATTTATTGTGTAGCACCTTAAGTTTTTATTTTGATAACTGTGTACTTGTGTGATTTATTGTGTAGCACCTTACGTTTGTTATTTGATAACTGTGTACTTGTGTGATTTATTGTGTAGCACTTTAAGTTTGTTATTTCTTAAGTTATGTCATAATGTCTATTATGGGGATGTACTTTATAGATATGCTACTGCTTCCACTCTTAAACCCCTAGACTCAGTTTATCATTCCACCCTCCGATTTATTACTGGTGACAGCTATGGTACTCACCATTGTATCCTGTATGGCACGGTTGGTTGATCTTCTCTGGCAGAGAGATGTGCAATAAACATTGGTGTTTGTTTAGCCCGTATTGGAAAGCTACCGTCTTTCATCACAATGATGCTGGGACATTGGAGCCAATCTAACTGGTTCAAATAACCTGCTTATGCTCATGGCCCCCCAAGCATGTTCTGAACTTGGAAAGTCAGCCTTCTATTATAGTGAGCCAAACTCATCGATCTTCAAAACACCCTAAAGATCGATACTCTGTTTAACTGGTCAGTTTAAAACCATGACCACAAGCCTCTGTGTTTCACCGTGTAACTGTTTCTACTGATTATTATTTTATTTTGACCTTGTGTTTTGTCCCACTTATTTTAACAGGATACTCAACATCACTGTAAATGAGGGTAACCTCAATGGGCTTCTGAGTTTTAAACAAAGGTTTGAAATGGAATTTAAATGAACTAGTTCTTTCATAATTTCCATTACAATCAAAAAGGCTGAAGGACTGACTTATTGTCTTCACCCTAGAGCAGAGCAGACAGCGGTCAGAGCCCTGGTCACTAGGCAGTATAAGTCTTCACCCCAGAGCAGACAGAGGTCAGACCCCTGGTCACCATGCAGTAGAAGTCTTCACCCCAGAGCAGACAGAGGTCAGACCCCTGGTCACCATGCAGTAGAAGTCTTCACCCCAGAGCAGACAGAGGTCAGACCCCTGGCCACCATGCAGTAGAAGTCTTCACCCCAGAGACAGACAGCGGTCAGACCCCTGGTCACTAGGCAGTAGAAGTCTTCACCCCAGAGCAGACAGAGGTCAGACCCCTGGTCACCATGCAGTAGAAGTCTTCACCCCAGAGCAGACAGAGGTCAGACCCCTGGTCACCATGCAGTAGAAGTCTTCACCCCAGAGCAGACAGAGGTCAGAGCCCTGGTCACTAGGCAGTAGAAGTCTTCACCCCAGAGCAGACAGAGGTCAGAGCCCTGGTCACCATGCAGTAGAAGTATTCACCCCAGAGCAGACAGAGGTCAGACCCCTGGTCACCATGCAGTAGAAGTCTTCACCCCAGAGCAGACGGAGGTCAGAGCCCTGGTCACTAGGCAGTAGAAGTCTTCACCCCAGAACAGACAGAGGTCAGACCCCTGGTCACCATGCAGTAGAAGTCTTCACCCCAGAGCAGACAGAGGGCAGACCCCTGGTCACCATGCAGTAGAAGTCTTCACCCCAGAGCAGACAGAGGTCAGACCCCTGGCCACCATGCAGTAGAAGTCTTCACCCCAGAGCAGACAGAGGGCAGACCCCTGGTCACCATGCAGTAGAAGTCTTCACCCCAGAGCAGACAGAGGTCAGACCCCTGGTCACCATGCAGTAGAAGTCTTCACCCCAGAGCAGACAGAGGTCAGAGCCCTGGGCCCTCATTCATCAACGTGACGTAGAAAATGTTCTATTTCCACACGTAAGCACAGAATTTAGAATGTGTGTACGCACAGAAATATTGGGATTTATCAACCGTGCGTACACAGGTCCTATGCTCCTCCGTGTTGATAAATACCTCTTTGTTCTACCGTCAATGCTCGTGCATGATTATCCATATATGGTCATGAAACACACCCCTTGGGATGTGAAATAATGGACTGACCCGAGCGGAACTCTGAGAAACTCCACGGGAGATTGTTCACTGAGGCGCTGCCGAACCAAGAAGACACAACGCGTGTTATGGGATAAATAAAAGGCGGACTTGTACACTGTGATGTCAGATATCAACGGCTCCCTAAGACCATTGCTGCAATTCTGCCTGGACAGCTCAAAATACTAATAAAGACCGTTCGTTGACCACTGTTTGGCGTTGGTTGTGTGTCATTATAACCGTGCTGTAATATGAATGCCTTTATTAGTTGTGTTCGATTGGCTATAATATGATTTTTAGAGGCATCTATTTTGTTGTCGGTATTACCGACAACAAAATAGATGCCTCTAAAAATCATATACTATTAGGTAGCCTATATGAATTACATATAATAGCAGCCATAGCCTACATTATGCAACAGTAACTTGCGCATACCAGTGTATGCGATGGACCAGTGTATACCTTATATCATATCATATTCATATAATAGTTTACTCTATCAGCATACCAGCATGTAATACGTTCTTTGTTAGAACTCAACTCGTTATTATTTTGCACATAGATTGCAGAAATACGGGAACGTTTTGATTTATATTAAAAGGCTTTGACATTGTAAAACTAAATACGTGGAATTCTGTAAGCATAATACAAGTCATATCACCCACACGATATATGCTCTGTGTCCAGAGCATGTATGCTTTTCATTCATTTAAGACACATTATTGCAAGGGTTTTGTAATACACATACACCCTGGTGTCATTGCAATGCGTTTTTATTCTTTCTTATACAGTAAAAAGGGGGAAGAACACTATATCGTGGGTGTTCATATGACTTGTATTCTGCTTACAGCTTCGAAATTCCACTTGTTTCGTTTAACGTAAAGCCTTTTAAATATAATCAAAACGTTCCCGTGTTTCTGCGGTCTGTGCGCAAAATAATAACGAGTTGAGCTACGAGGAGCGCAGTCAGTCAGTACACCCCGTATATTCCGATAACGCTATATAAACCATGCTGCATTCATTCTGAGAGAAAGATCTATTATTCCAAATGCTATTTATAGGGTTTTGACCATAATTACACTACTGTTGCTATTTTACAATGAACTATAATGAATTACGGTTCATACAGAACATGCCAGTGTTGAAACTAATGCACAGAAGCTCATTTCCTTGTTGTAATAATATATTCTACCAACGGGCGCCAGGTACGCATGGTCCGAGCTGTGCGTAAATATAAGCACGAAGTCAAGTTCAAGTTGAAATTGATGAATCCCACACTCTGCTTAGAAATGGTCGTACGCACAGCTTAAGCACATATATGTGCGTAAGTCACGTTGATGAATGAGGGCCCAGGTCACCATGCAGTAGAAGGGCCGTGTTTAGTGAAGTCACTAGTAAAATAACCATGCAATGTAGCTGTCAAAACCTCCAACAATGGCCTGGGCCTTAATGTGCTTCAACACTGGAGAGCAGCCCAGCCTTATTAAAGACAGACAGGTTATTAACTGTTTCATAAGGCATCTGAATTCCAGGCTCTTACCGGCTCTCTTTTCAGTTTGTGTGAAAGTACCTATTGGCTATTTCTTCATATGTGTGAAAGTACCATATTGGCTATTTCTTCATATGTGTGAAAGTACCATATTGGCTCTTTCTTCATATGTGTGAAAGTACCATATTGGCTCTTTCTTCATATGTTTGAAAGTACCATATTGGCTCTTTCTTCAGTATGTATGAAAGTACCATATTGGCTCTTTCTTCAGTATGTGTGAAAGTACCATATTGGCTCTTTCTTCAGTATGTGTGAAAGTACCATATTGGCTCTTTCTTCATATGTGTGAAAGTACCATATTGGCTCTTTCTTCATATGTGTGAAAGTACCATATTGGCTCTTTCTTCATATGTGTGAAAGTACCATATTGGCTCTTTCTTCATATGTTTGAAAGTACCATATTGGCTCTTTCTTCAGTATGTATGAAAGTACCGTATTGGCTCTTTCTTCAGTATGTGTGAAAGTACCATATTGGCTCTTTCTTCATATGTTTGAAAGTACCATATTGGCTCTTTCTTCATATGTGTGAAAGTACCATATTGGCTCTTTCTTCATGTGTGAAAGTACCATATTGGCTCTTTCTTCAGTATGTGTGAAAGTACCATATTGGCTCTTTCTTCAGTATGTGTGAAAGTACCATATTGGCTCTTTCTTCATATGTGTGAAAGTACCATATTGGCTCTTTCTTCATATGTTTGAAAGTACCATATTGGCTCTTTCTTCATATGTGTGAAAGTACCATATTGGCTCTTTCTTCAGTATGTGTGAAAGTACCATATTGGCTCTTTCTTCAGTATGTGTGAAAGTACCATATTGGCTCTTTCTTCAGTATGTGTGAAAGTACCATATTGGTTCTCTCTTCAGTATGTATGAAAGTACCATATTGGCTCTTTCTTCAGTATGTGTGAAAGTACCATATTGGCTCTTTCTTCATATGTGTTAAAGTACCATATTGGTTCTCTCTTCAGTATGTATGAAAGTACCATATTGGTTCTCTCTTCAGTATGTGTGAAAGTACCATATTGGCTCTTTCTTCAGTATGTGTGAAAGTACCGTATTGGCTCTTTCTTCATATGTGTGAAAGTACCATATTGGCTCTTTCTTCATATGTGTGAAAGTACCATAATATAATAATAATAATAATAATAATAATAATAATAATAATAATAATAATAATAATAATAATAATAATAATAATAATAATAATAATAATAATAATAATAATAATAATAATAATAATAATAATAATAATAATAATATGGTACTTTCACACATGAAGAAAGAGCCGGTAAGTCGATGTATGCAATATCTCCATGATTTTGTTCAGCGTATTTTAGTTTATTTAAAAAAATGACAATTATGTACGTTTCCAGGTGGCATTCCGCTGGTTTACCTGTCAGCCACGCAAATCTGAAGCATGCATGGTAGGTTGCACAACATTAGCTTAGCGGACGGCTGTGGAGACGTGCGATTTATTTGCACTACTGCTGCAAGACACATTTTGAACTTGCATGCAGTGACATTTGAATGGCAGCATATAGGCTGTTATACGCCGTATTCGCTATCGCGTCCCGCTATGAGCCTTATGAGATATACTATCTCCTATGATACCTAATGTATCTCCCACGAACAAAAAATACATGCACCACACCTGTATGGGGCTCCGCCCCCATGGTGGCACCGCCCATATAGCAGTGACTCTAGTCACCACACATCCTTCCTCTATTTTCGTCCCAGCGTACTTGGATGCGTGCACCGTACGATAACTAGTAGGATGAAAAGATCAGAGTCATAATGTTTGAAAGCTTACCGGAGGTTGCTGGCCCCTGGCATCTTCGACGCATGTTTTCGGCGACACGACGGGCCTGTGTTGATGTTCCTCGTTTGATGACAGCACATCGAGGTTCAGCTGTACAAGACTGGCTGTCGGGCCAGCTTGTACTCAGGTAGGCCCTGTGTCTTCAGGCATGGGTATTAGTGTTAGTAATGCTGGTTTGTTTTGATAACACAACCATGTTGTGTGTTGGCGCCGGGGGCAGGATGGTTTGGTGAACGTTCTCTGCAGGGAACGGTTTCCAAGCTGTCTTGGGCGTGCTGCTAAAACATCTAATGCTATGCTACATGCTATCGCTAATGCCGCATGCTATTACTACTGCTAATTGCTATGCTGTTTTAATGTCTCCGCCGTGAGATGTTGTCACTCTCCCTCCTCTTGCCCGGTTCATCAATGAAGGTCAGTCGGTAGCTGTTGTGGGTTTTTTTGCTGAGTCCTATTTACCTTTTTCGGGTAAATGGGTTGACAACAGGGTAGGCCGTGGCTAGGTTGCCTAGCCAGGTATTTTACCTTGTGTTCCGGCGGGGTTTGTTGAACGGTGTTCCCATCTGGGTTGGCGTCGGGTAGTGGGGCTATGGGTCCAGCCGACATGGTAAACATGTTGCGTGTCTGTGCGCAGGCAATTGTTGTTTTGGGTCCCACATCGCCTCGCGCTAAGCTGCAGTAGTATAAGGGCAGGGCCGCCTGGGAGAAATGTGAGGCCCTGTGCGTTTTTAGACGCGAGGCCCCCCACCCCCTGAGGCGGCCCTGTGTAGGGGGCTATTGTTTCGTTTTGTCACTCTGCTATGAGAAGGTCTGTCTTGCTACAGTTTTCTCTCCTCTCAACCATTCATACTGACGGTCAATCGGTATACTGGGGGAGTAGTGCGGGGGGGGGCTTTGTTTACCTTTTTTGGTAAATGGGCTAAACTAGGGCTGGTGTCCTGTTGTGAATATTTTGAATGAAGGCGGGTCTGGTCCGTCTCCCCTTAACTTTGTGTGTATGGGTTTGCTCATTCTACAGTATTTTGTGGTTTAGCTCTTTTATTCATTTAACCCTTTCATGGTGCACACCACAGTGGAGGGTGCTGTTTGCAATCACCACTGGTGCTCCGTGTTAACATCAGTCCTTTGTTTTTGATATATTGAAACAATGCCCCGCCCGGCCGACACCATGGGTGGGTCGGCCTGGCGAGTGGCTGGTGGGCTGTTAAGGCTTGTACCGCCACGGTATGGAATTGGCAACGATTAGAACTGTGTTCGAATTGCTGTTTTTTTCTATTAAAGAAATGGTGTCTGGTGGAGGGGCCTTGAGGGCCAGCCGACGTCGACACATCGCGCGAGGTTGTTGACGTTATTAGCTTTGACCCAGCCGCAAGCTATAACCGCTCAGGGTTCCCCTCTCCGCAGGGGATTTTTGGTCTTCTGCTGGAGCGCGGGCGGTATTGTCCTAGGCCCTACACCGCCTCACACCGCGCAGCCAGAAGAAGAGAGAGCACGGCCTCGTCAGCGGCGATGACGGGGCCCTCGACAGGCGGCCATGTTTTTTTCCCCCGCCAGAGGTATCCTGGGCGTTGATTCGACAGGTGTCCACAAGGCCGACAGCCTTGGCGGCCGAGGGATCGGCCATGTAGGATGGGTTCGGCTTGAACAAACAAGCCGTCACCGTCCTGCCGCGAGCAGCCCGCTCTCCGATCACTCCCTTCCCCAACACCAGCGGAAGATGTGGGCTCTGATTGTTTCCTTTGGCTGCGGGCCGCGTGCCTTCGTTGATGCGCAGGCGGCCCCCCTTTTCGCTTCTCATGGGGACCCAGGTGATGGCTGAGCCTGGGTCTGTCCGTGAGAATGTTGTGCTGTCAAGCGGCTCCCACACCTTGAACTGTGTTGGTTGAGCCTGGTGTTACGTCTGTCAACTTAAGTGTTGTCAGCAGGGGGGCTCGAAACCTTTTGAGGCACACAGTGCGGGCTTCCCCGGCCTCGCCTTCGCCAGGCCAGGTATCATGTTGGTGCCTCCCACTCCTGAAATATTGGCAAGTGGTCGCAGCTCACATGATTTGGGGTGGTAGTAATATCACTGCAGGGCTACGGTGTGTAGGAACCCATGGGGGCCTTACACCTTGCATGTCCGGCTGCAGAACAACTCCTTCAGCATGTTCTGGAGGGGTGTTCAGTGGGGGGGCTTTTTTCATCGGAAGCCCTCCGTATCAGACCGGCCCTTTCTGTCGGGGTTCCCCCTTGGGTGCGATTGCCTCGTGGGTGGTGTCAGGGTCAGGTGTTCCGACACGGAACGCGCTCCTCGCACGGTTCCAGGGTTGTCTACGCACAGCGGGGGGACCGGGCCAACTATCTACAGTTCCTGGCGGACCTGCGCCACGTGACGGCGGGTGCGTTGGGAGTGTCGTCACATATGACTACGGCAGTACCATATGTCGAGGTGGATGGAGAGAACGCTGAGGCGGGGACTTGTGTTTACACAACCCCACCCGTTTTCAGGTTTGGTACAGACCCTGTTGTCAGGGTCTCCAGCAGGGACAGCTCTGGTCAACGAGATCCAATCTCTGTGGACGAAGCAAGCCATCGTCGTGGCGTTCTCCTCCCGGTGTTCTCTGCCCAAGAAGTCGGGAGGGAGGGGTGTAAGACCCAGGCTGGACCTGTCCCATGGGAAGGTTCAGCATTTTTTGGATCGTCTCCTACCTGTTGGACACTGTCAGGTGGGGGTCTGGTTCTCCTCCATAGACCTGTAGGATGCGTATGCGCATCCCCGATCTTCCATCCTAGGGCTTACCTACGCTTCCTTTGCAGGGTTAGCGTATGAGTACCAGAGGCTGCCGTTCGGTTTTCTCTGGCTCCCCGCATCTTCACCAAGTGATCACACTAACATATTGTTTCTGGAGTCAAAGACATTGAAGTTAAATGATCTTGTGGAATTTAAAACGGCACAATTAATGTATAAAGCAAAAAGTCATGCACTTCCAAGAAACATTCAAGAATTGTTCTTTGATAGGGAGGGGGGTTATAATCTGAGGGGAGAACACAATTTAAAGGTGCTAAACGTACGCACTAACATGAGAAAACACTGCATCTCAATATGTGGAGTGAAACTGTGGAACAGTCTTAATGTGGTGTTAAAGCAATGTCCAAACATGAGACAATTCAAACTGATGTATAAGGAAATTATGTTCACAAGGTACAGGGATGAAGAAGGGACTTGATATTCACAGGTGTTTACATTTTTATTTTGTTTCTATTTTATTTTATTTTATACATATATAGTTTTTGTTTTTGTTTTGCATATATATATATATATATATATTTTTCTTTTCTTTTCTTTTCTTTTTTATGTTTAAAATAGTACACTCATTTGAGTAGTGGAAAAGGGGTAGGATTAAATAAGTGTATACTTCTTCCTACTCCTTTTCGAACATGCAGATTGAGTTGTTTTTCTTTTTTGTTATTGTTTGTTGTATTCATTGCATGTTCGAAATAAAGACTTCAAATCAAATCAAATCAAATCAAAAGTGCGTGGAGGCCGCACTGGGGCCTCTGCATCGTCCGGGGTTACGGAGTGTTCTGCCCTGATGACGTTCTGGTCTTTCGCGGTCAAGGTGGATCGTCAGGTCTCGTACCAGGCAGGTCTCTACCAGCCTGGGGTTGCTGTAGACTGGATGTAGAGTACTCCTCTTCCCAGTCAACGGTTGGAGGGCTATGGGCATCCATCTCAGAGCGTGTTGTCAACACGCTCGGGAGGTTCCGTCCTAGGACGGTTACGGCGCTGTCTCACGTCGCGTTTTCACCGACGCCTCCCTTGCTGGTGACGCGTCGGGCCAACGCAGTAGGGGGCAGCTGGCAAACCATGCTGCCCGGTCTGCGCTACGTTCAATGTGTTGGTATTGAAAGCGGTCCTTCTGGTCCACAAATGGTGTTGATCAGGACGGACGATACGACGTCAGTGTCGTGTATCGACAGACAGGGAGGAGTACGCTCCCCCTGTCTGCACCAGGCGGCGGGCGGCTGGCTATGGGCGTCCTCCATCTGCGCGGCCTGAGGGCTCCCCACATCCCCAGCAGGGAGAATGTGGGTGCAGGTGTACTGTCGCGGGGCGGTCCTCATCCTGACGGGTGAGGATTACGTCTGGACATGGCCAGGCAGGTCTGGGACCGATGCCGTGCCGCCAGGGATTCTTCCCCATACATCTGTTAGGTCAGTTGTTGGGACGGGTACGTTGAGGGGCGCAGGTTCTTGATCCTGATGGTGTTACCATCTGGAATGCGCATGCTCCCTCCACTGTCGCGCTTACGCGGGCAGATGACGTATGTTCCAAGTGTGGTGTAAGGCGGGGGGGCGGGACTCAGTCTCCTGCCCCCTGTATGCTGTCCTTAGTTACCTCCAGTCTCTCCTTGATGGACTGTCGGCTTCGACGGTGAGGGTATATGCAGCAGCTATATCCTCCTATCATGAGGGGTTTGAGGGGATGTCTTGTTCAGCCACCCTCTTGTGAAGCGTTCCTGCTTGGCGCTCGACGCGTTAAGCCGGTGCAACGCTCCTTGGCTCCGACTTGGGATCTTCAATTGGTCCTCGGTCGGTTGTCCTTGGCCCCGTTTGAGCCGCTCGAGCAGGCGCCGTTGGGACAGCTGTCCTTCAAGACCGCGTTCCTACTGGCTGTCACTTCCGCTAAACGCGTAGGTGAGCTCTGTGCTCTCTCGGTACGTCCAGAGTGCCTGTCTTTTCGGGTCGATTGCGGTGTCACTCTGCGACCTAATCCTGCTTTCGTGCCTAAGAATATCCGGAGTTCCTTCCGCTCCCGGGATATTGTGGTTCAGGCGTTTCGTCCTCCTCCTCACATTAGTGAGTTAGATGCGGGCCTTCACCTGTCATGTCCAGTCCGTGCTTGGGGATTTACCTCAGCCGTACTCAGGACTTCAGGGTTACCGACCAGCTTTTTGTCTGTTACGGTGGGGCTCGTGCTGGTAAGGCACTGTCGGAGCAGCGCCTGTCCCGTTGGTTGTGCGAGGGTGTTACCCTCTGCTACACGTTGGCTGGGCAGGATCCCCCTGGGGGCGTCAGGGCGCACTCCACTCGTGGGGTGGCTGCCTCTGCCGCTCTCCTGGGTGGGGCCTCGGTGGAGGCCATCTGTGCTGCAGCTTCATGGTCCTCCCCGGGCTCCTTTGTAAGGTTTTACCTCATGGACATGACCGGGGGTTCTGTCTCCCAGGCGGTTCTGGGGTCTGTGGCCTTTCCTGCTTCCCGTCCTTTGGTCGGGTAGCAGGAGTGTATGGGTATGGGCCACAGTGTGTTGAGTCACACGTGGTTCCGCCTGTACGGTGTGTTCAAGGGGTTCTAGTTTCCCTCTTGTTCGCATTCAGGTGGAGTTGACTGCGCCCCCCCCTTCATTAGGGAGGATGGGGTGACAGGGCTCCCCGCACCCCTTGATGTGGGCTTATGGGTCCTCAGGGGGTACATTTGTCGGGCTTCGCGTCCGCTCTTCCCCATATCTCATAAGGCTCAGAGCGGGACGCCATAGCGAATACGGCATATAACGGTAGGTTATGTAGATAACCTAGTTATACTAGTATTGGCTGAGCGTCCCGCTCTGCGCGGCCCTGAGTTCCCTCTTGAGGAATCTTTTCCTGGGACGGGTTTTTTGGCGAGGAAGGATGTGTGGTGACTAGAGTCACTGCTATATGGGCGGTGCCACCATGGGGGCGGAGCCCCATACAGGTGTGGTGCATGTATTTTTTGTTCGTGGGAGATACATTAGGTATCATAGGAGATAGTATATCTCATAAGGCTCAGAGCGGGACGCTCAGCCAATACTAGTATAACTAGGTTATCTACATAACCTACCGTTATATGTACGTGGAGCAGATGATACCAATTGACCTGTCTCTCAAACCCCGACCAAAAAAAGAGGACGGGGCTTGAGATAGGTATATTTTGACCCAGCGTCTGTTGGACACTGCCGTTAACTTGCACAAAGACAGGCTATTAGACTGATTAGCCTGTATAGGGAGGTGTAGTCTGACGTCACTTCAGTTTCCCGTGTGGTCCACCCGTATAGGGGGTTATCATTGGGAAAATGTATTATCGGCTATTGTAATAATTCTGCCTCATGAACATTGGCAAGCTTTCCATTTTTGCACAAAATGAGTTCCCTTCTATCACTAACATTATTGTTTAAGCATATATTTGGTTTAAATACAATTATACGTAATTATTTTACGATTAATTGCAAATTGTTTCATGTTGAGCTATAGATTGTAGATGAATACACACAGAAAGGTACATCATGCCAATGTTCATGCTTTATTTGTTTTAAACGAGACGATTTAGAAATGTGTCCATTGGAAATACATTGCAATTTCAAGCGGGTGTGGATCGGCCGGAAACAACAACAATGACGTAACCACTACACCTCATTGGTGACATTTATTTTATCACACTTTTTACTGTCCATTCTATTTTATAATTTTTAGCCTATTTTTAAACTGAATCAAACCGCACTTTTTTACTCTGTCTATTCTATTTAATTATTTGTATTACTGAAGGAAACCGTAAACAGAGAGGCCTATTGGGATGCTAGATCCTAATGTGAAAAACTGTGATTTACCATACCTTGCTACCTCTCTATCTTTTTTATGCTCGCTTATGCCTGTATTTTTTACTGCTGTGAAGCACTTTGAACTGAAATCTCTGTATGATACAGTGCTATACAAATACAGTTATTATTATTATTATTATCATTATTATTATTTAGAACACCGATTACACTCTGAAGTGTATTTTGGACTGAGCTGCTGACTCCCTCTGGGATATTTTTCAGTTTTCTAAAGCATCCCTTTTTGAAAAAGCAGATACTGATGACTTGGTAAAACAGTCGCCCTTCAATGATTCAGCGAGCTGCGTGGGGAGTGAAAGCCAAGAGAGCACAAGCAGTTTGGGACTTTTCTCTGTGAAATTTCACATCAAGGTTTGGAGGATGAGTGCCCCTTGTAGAAATTCAGACTCTAAAACGTTTGAACCTGGTCCTGGACATTTGAGGAATAAATTTTTTTGATCAAATCTTTTTTATTTTCCCTTTATTTATTTTTTTACAAACAAAACACAATACAATAATACAACAAAACACAAGATATCACAGGACAAAACTTCAATAATATTAACTGCAATAACGATAACAAAACTAATTATAAATACAAAATACAGAGTAACAATTAAAATACATTTGAGGAATTTATCTCTCAGTATTATGTGTTGCTGTATCATGAAGCACAAACGGAAAATGATTGATTAATACAATCTACATTTGGGTTACTTGGGAAATGGCAGCTCTGTTTATTGGATTGTCACCAGTCAGTCAAAACAGACTCATCATGGAGGAAGAGGGACATCAATCCAAATGAGGGCTGACCTGGGCAAGAAGACACTGCTGTGTGAGCTTCAATAACCATTCAATCATCATCAAAGATGACACAAATAACTTCATAAATATTCATTGCTCAGTTGATAAAATAGCTCTTTCTACCCCTTTAGAGATCCAGTACAGTGATGTTTTAGTTCAGTCATAAATTGCTTATTGTGGAATGTTAATTATACTTTTTTCAGCTTCAGAAGTATCATTTGTTTTGTTATAACTGTTTTAGTGAAGCCACGCTGGACACAGCTGACTCTCAGTAGACTGAGGGGGCGTGGCCTCCTGTTCACTAGACACTATAGCGGTTCCCAAACTTTTTTGGCCGTGCACCCCCTGTCACCTCCCGACCTAGCTCGCGCACCACCCAATGGGTTTCTGTTAGAAAAAATTGTTGCTGGTCTCCGTGCACAGATTACATTTTTTATTTTATCTCTTCCCACGGCGACTATGGATAGGGAATTTCTTTATTTAATTAAAATGTTCACGAGAATACTCTGCCAGCATGTTTAATATCCATAATACTAAAGGTTTGACTAAGATTTGTATGAAATTTTATTGTAAATTATTATAATTTTTTTTTTAACCACCATTAGCCTTTTCATGTCACGCACCCCCTAGAGGGCGCTCGCGCACGACAAGGGGTTGCGCGCACCACAGTTTGGGAACCACTGCTATAGATGATTAACTCTCAGTAGACTGAGGGGCGTGTCCTTCTGTTCACTAGACACTATAGATGATTAACTCTCAGTAGACTGAGGGGGCGTGGCCTTCTGTTCACTAGACACTATAGATGAGTAACTCTCAGTAGACTGAGGGGATGTGGCCTTCTCTTCAATAGACACTATAGATGATTAACTCTCAGTAGACTGAGGGGGCGTGGCCTTCTGTTCACTAGACACTATAGATGATTAACTCTCAGTAGGCTGAGGGGGCGTGGCCTTCTGTTCACTAGACACTATATATGTGTAGCAGGGTGGATTATCCCTGCTTCGTGGGAACGGGTGTGCACAGCCACTGGGTAGCGAGACACAGTAGAGCTCCGTCTGACTGCACCTTCGTCTTTGGGCCTGGAGCGTCAACTGGAGGCCGGCAGTGGGAGTGGATGGGGCCCGGGATTTACCAACCTGGTCTGGTACTCTGGTCTTCCTCGCCCTTCCCGGGGCGGTCAGCAGTACTCCCCAACTCGCTCTCACTTCCCCCAATACCTCCTTTAACCCTCCCACACCTAGTGACTGAATTGTAAATAAATAACCTAGTTCCTCCCGCAAGCAGTACCCTCCCTCGGGGACCTTAGAAACCTTAATAGTGGAAAGGGGGAAGTTGGGTAGGAAGGGGTTAATTGGGTTAACGTTACCCGCACCAAAAGGGTTAATAATAATAATATTACCCGCATCAAAAAGGGTTAGGGTTAGGCTCAGTAATTGACACGCACACAAGACTCCCATCTACGTTCTTTACTGTTATTTGTACTGTGCAGTTACAAATAGTTAATAGTAAAGGGTGGTTCTATGTCTACTTCAGTTGTAATTCCATCTCTTGTAATACACCCACACTGTATAGAACCAGGTATTGCCGACCCAAATATAATATACTTCAATGTGCTTGACTCATCACCCACGTCTGGGTTAGTACCAGGGATAATACCTCTCTCAGGCTTTACTTATATAGTAGTGATAACACCTCTCTAAGGCTTTACTTATATAATAACAGGTCGGTTACCTCCAAGAGGGAAATGGTTAAAGGGGAACTATCTTATAAATGGCCTTTTTGAGTGTTTAGCATTGTTTCCTAGCTATGTGAACTTATATTAATATGATCTATGTCTCAAAATTCTCATATTGGCGCATTCTTCCAATTCTCCTCTCACAATATTCACCCTCACTGAACTGAGTCGTTTGAAAATGTGCCTATATGTGATGTCATATAGTCGCTGCTGCATGTTAATGTTCAGGCGGGGCCCCACGGTGCACAGTGGTTTAGGTGGCACCTGCAGCTGCGGCTGCAAAACAGCTCGAAATCTTGAGGTAGAAAAATGCTGTTTTTGAGGACTTGATTAGAAATACAAAACAATGAATAAAAAAAATATATATATTACAGAGGTGTTCCATAGACTCACAGGAATTGTGTAAAAGTGCCCAAATAGTGAAAGAAATAGTAAAATAGTTCCCCTTTAAGTAGATGGGAAAATATTATTAAAGAACAAACACGTTATTACACTCAAAGAAAATGAAAAAGGTGGGCCCACTTTACCAAACAAAAGTCCTATACTAATGCCGGCATGTAATGTTTATGGGGTACCCCTATGAACTGTAGTTAGCAACATTAGCTTCGCCAGTAGGCCACGCCACACTGTGTACTGTGCAATAGGATCCTGAGCACCGAAGCGCCAGTGTACTCAACCAAGATGGCGGCCTCGCCGCACCACCACTGTCCGGGTGGTAAGATGGCGTCGAACGCTCTCGTCTCAGGCGCTAGCAAGCGGTGTTATGCAGAGGGGCAGTAGCGGGCTGGCGGCACATGCTGGGTGATGGCGACCTCTGCTGGACGGGACGAACTCCCGTGCTAGGCTGACGACCGCCGGTGCAGAGCAGATGCAGACCGCCGGCGAAGACAGGCTGCTGGCTGCCGGTGCTGGGTTGATGCGCAATAATAATCTGGGGCTACCTTAACTGAAGCTACTCTGTGGGTCCTAGACAGCCCTCCTGCTAGCCGAAACATGCAACAGCGCACGGTGCCTCTAAGCCCCAGTTCTCTTCAGGCAATCTTGCCGGGCACCTCGCTGGAGGGGATAACGTTAACATAAGCCAACTCTTGGCTATACCGCGTTCTTCTAGGATAACTCGTTGTATCACTAGGGTTATTCAGTGGGGATGTTCAACACGCCACTATGCTTATATTTCTAGTATAACCCGTAATATATTCAAGTTCAATACGTTCGCCTGTGTGGTCCACTACGGGGCTCTTCCAACGACACGACCACTCAGGTCCAAGTCCAAGTCGAAAAGGCTGGTTCTCCCCACTTCCGTTTCAGTTGACTTGCTTCCTCCTCCATGCCTCTCTCGTGCGCTCCGCCTGCCACCTGCCGCCCCCTGCTGGTACCGCCAACTAGCCCCACAGGAAGAACTGGGTGGATTGAATATGAGTCAGTTTACTGTTTATAATCCATATTCCAGCCGGTGAGAGAAGGAGAAACTTGCGTCATTGTTCGAGAGAATATCAATGGAAACTAGTTAAGATGTCTTTGTGCACAAAGGGGAGATAAAAGGCAAGTCAGCACTTCTGAATAATAGTCGAATATTCAGGGTGCTACATATGATTAACTCTCAGTAGACTGAGGGGGCGTGGCCTTCTGTTCACTAGACACTATAGATGATTAACTCTCAGTATACTGAGGGGGCATGGCCTTCTGTTCACTAGACACTATAGATGATTAACTCTCAGTAGAATGAGGGGGCATGGCCTTCTGTTCACTAGACACTATAGATGATTAACTCTCAGTAGGCTGAGGGGGCGTGTCCTTCTGTTCACTAGACACTGTATAGATGATTAACTCTCAGTAGACTGAGGGGGTGTGGCCTTCTGTTCACTAGACACTATAGATCAGGGGTGCCTAACCTTTTTTGAACCAAGATCTACTTTTTAATTTACCACCTAGCTGAGAGCTACCAGCCAAAATTGTATATTGTAAGCCGTCATTTGAGGCTTTATAAAAGCAGCATAATGAACACAAATCTGTCAGTGCCGAGTCCGACCTCATCTTAAATAACAAACAGCATTGCTTGTTGTAGTTAACAAGGAGAGGCAGAGTTGATTTTGCAAAAAGAAAAAAAAATTGTAATCAAATTTTAATAATCAAGATCTACTTGAAATCAGCCCGCGATCTACCTGTCGATCGCGATCGACTGGTTGGGCACCACTGCTATAGATGATTAACTCTCAGTAGACTGAGGGGGCGTGGCCTTCTGTTCACTAGACACTATAGATGATTAACTCTCAGTAGAATGAGGGGGCGTGACCTTCTGTTCACTAGACTCTATAGATGATTAACTCTCAGTAGACTGAGGGGGCGTGGCTATAGACTATAGATGCTTGATAGGCTGCCAGTGAGAACCGCTCAGCTAGATGTGACTGATGGGCCAATCAGAGCAGCTACTGAAGATGAAACTGATGGGCCAATCAGAGCAGCTACTGAAGATGGAACTGATGGGCCAATCAGAGTAACCGTGTGTAATATGCAATATTTCAGAGGAAGCCTATTGGATATCTTCTGAAATGGCTTGATTTTGTTCATATCCTGGGGGGATTGACATAATTTAGTCAACAGCAACATCTCTAACATTTTGGGTAACTTTATGTCGACATACCGTCAAAAATGCAACAAGATTGAAAAACACAATTGTCATTGTACTGAATCTTTAATCCTTTAGTCCACAATCCGTCTCCATGTCAAGGCACTCAAGGCGTCTGTCTGTATGTCACATAGCAAAAAAAAAAAAAAGGCCAGTGACTAATGGACTGATGATAAATGAACTAAGCGACCGATTGGCAATTCCATGAGATTGCCTCTTTTCTCCCCCTCCAAATAGGCTAAGTTTGATAGAGTTCACCGGGGCAGGGCGGCTCATAATGTGATTGAGTGGCAATAGTTTCACAGCAGTGTATTTTACATTAATCTGGAGAGTGGGTGAGTTCCCACTGGGACAGACCATTCCTCACGAAGGGGACCCCTCAGCAGACCCCTCAGCAGGGAATTGAGAATTCTCATACACTCATACACATGAAACTATATACAGGAAAACTGATGAAAATTGATGAGGAATATTCTAAAGTAGAACATTGTCTATGCTACTGCTGAAATGAAGGAATCAGAAGGCTAATTAATCAGGTACTTGTTTACCATTCTCATGGCCCTGCGTGTTCATTAGTCTACCGGTGCTGCGCTCTATGGCGCTGGAGACAACCGCATGAGAGCAGATCCATCTACACGCCGTGGGTGACATCCAGAGATTTACGAGCCGGAGCGTGCCGCACGCCACATTTCCCATCCCCCACAAGACAATAAACACTTCATTATCATTTTAAATTGCTCCTTTTGTTTCCGGTAACAAACGGCGGCGGCGTAATTGAAAAGTAAACTGCGGTTCCACGACGCCCCTCGACACGGGCCCTGTCCAATCTCCGTCTTGCTCCGAAATGTGATGGAGAGGAGAGGCATAATAATAACCCGTGCGATTTCTGACAAAGAGCTGGATGGGGGGGGGGGGGAGGCAGCTGAGCCATAACATACATGATTCATGTGCCATTGTAATCAGACAAACGGGTTTTTTTTTTTTTGCGATTCAGCCGGCTACGTTTGGAGCAAAATTGTAGTTTTAGTCTTCGGTACACAACCACCCACCCACCCAACCGCCCGCCCGCCCATTTGGTCTGCAAATAATTGGTCAAAAAGCAAGAAAGGCGAGTTGAAAAGGAGACAGTAAAGTGCGGCGCATTATAATCACTTCCGACAGTCCATTTCACCCACGTAGTCATCTGCACACAGCACAAAGGAACAGCAGAAGGTGTGAGTTACTCAAGATAAGTAAAAACAGGAGATAGAGAGAGAGAGAGAGAGAGCGAGAGAGCGAGAGAGAGCGAGAGCGAGAGAGATAGAGAGAGAGGCCAAGGCAGCCTTGCCTGACATTCAGCAAAGTTAAGCCCCCATCTAATTTCTCAGGAAGGACAAGACAAAAAGTTATTAAAAGTTATACTTTAGGACAGTATAGTGAATATGAATTCAAATTCGAGTAAATATTTCCAACTAAATACCTAATGAACCATAGACGGTAAACATTTATTTATTTTTTATTTTTTTTGGAATCAGTAATACACGAAAGCCGGACCAGAATAGAATTTGAATGTATTATGGATGAATTGCCGCTATTACTCAGCCTTCCTGTTTGTCTTAGTGAGCAGGAGATTTTCCTCAGACTAAATGGAGCTCAATGTGGGGCTAAGGTCTGGTGTGAATAATGAATAATTGAGGCTGGAGGTGAGCAGGATACGCATGGGGAATGATTAGCCACTGGGGCTCGTGGCAGATGGGAGGCCTTACGGCCCGACGCGGCCGTGGGACCCGGGGGGCTATCCGCTCACCTCATTACACTCTTCAGACACTTTCTCAACTCCCAAAGCTGTCGTGTTGCCATCTCAGATGGAGACAACCTGGGCGATCCCGGTGTGATTTAAAAAGCTATTTGACGATGAACTAAAAATGTTTACGTTGGAGGTTTACCACACGGCCATAATGGTAAATGGCTGCATTTCAGGGGTGTAAAGTACTTGAGTAATTGTACTTCATTACAATACTTAAGTACTGTTTTGGGGGATTTGTACTTTACTCAAGTATTATTCGGTTTGTATACTTGTACTTTTACTCAATTACATTTCAGAGAAAAAAAACATACTTTTTACTCCTTACATTTAAAATGCAGACCTACAAAGTACAAAGTACAAATCTTCAAGGTCCAACCATTTTAATTAGTATATTTGTTTCTCTGGCCGAGCTAACAGTAACGTTAATAATCCTGCGGCCGCACTTTATTTAAAAACAGCAAATCAAATCCCCATCAATGGAAAATGAACCCGCCCATACCCATGCTGATTGGTCCTTGTGCAAGACTAGAAAGCGAGGATCTTTGATTAAACACCTGCTATCAGAAGAATAGACAGTCAGAAAAAAAGCTTTTACTTTGACTTTTTAGTACTTAAGTACAGTGATGCGTTCTTCATGGGACGTGGTTGCACGCAGTGCAGCCAAAGTTTTGTGAGCAGAAGCGCGTGCACGCACACACACGGATGTGCACGGCACGTGCGTGCACATAGGAATGCGCTGCACTTGCCAACTTGCTATAAGTACCCATCTGGGCTACTTTGCATATCAATAGCGCCGGTCATCAGGTGTGTTAAATACGTTCTCAGATACATTCACTTGTGAATGAAATGTGTTACATTCCTTTCGTAGAGGCAATTAGGCATCGTCTTTAGTCTGTGCTTAAGCGAGGGAACATTTATGCGCATGCCCTGGAGCGCGCGTGCATGTGGCGTCATTAGCGTGCGTGCAGCCAGTGTTGATATGACGAACGCAACACTGCTTAAGTACATTTAAGAGCAGAAACTTTTTGACTTTTACTCAAGTGTGTTTTTAGCCAGATACTCAGATACTCAGATACAGATAATGAGTAAGATTTTGAGACGGTACCCATACTTTCACTTAAGTATAATTTCTGGGTACTTTTTACACCCCTGGCATTTATATAGCGCATTTATCCAAAGCCCTTTACAATTTGTTCCTCACATTTTACCCATTCACTCACACACCGATGGCGGAGGCAACCATACAAGGTGCCACCCTGCTCATCGGGAGCAATTAGGGGTTAAGTGTCTTGCTCAAGGACACTTCGACATGCTGCCCGGGAGGAGCGGGAATTGAACTGGGAACCTTCGGATTTCCAGACAACTGCTCTACCTCCTGAGCCACTGGCTAATAATGGATTATGAAGTGTAATGATAGTGCGTGAGCTATTGGGTCCTGGCGATAGGCTCCTAACATGTTGCTTCATATAAAACAAAGTAGAAAATGCTTCGGAATAGTTTTAATCCGGCTGTGTGTTTTCATCAACCTCATCAAGGCACCATTGATTTAAACCTGCAATTTAAACCTTTTAAGGTGGAGCTTCTAGAGATGCCTTTCTTTGCCGTTCCTAAAATGATCACCTTGTTTTGTTTGCTCGTCTGCTTCTTCCAGTGACACCTCTCTCTGCGTCTCCCAAATTCACCACTTCCAACCATTATGCTCCTCAACAAGTTGGTGTTTCGCCTAACCTTATGCTAGTTTAGGGTGACCATATTTTGATTTCCAAAAAAGAGGAACATTTGTATCACTTCCTGTCTTTGCTTGTCGATTTTCACCTAGATCCCTGATTAGCACACCCCCACGTGGGATATCACTGGAAAGCTACACTCATTGTTGGCTACAAGTTACAACGTTGACCAATCGTTTTCGCAATCAGCGGATGATTGACAGTTCTGGAGCCTCGGAGTCCGGGGTGATAATCTGACACGCGCTAATTGTGATAATTTTCACACTAGCGCTCATCTCCTTATGCTTTCTCTCTTGTTGTTGCTGTTCTTCGCTCTATTCTATTTAAATATTTCAAGAATTTACCCCAGTTGCTATTGCATGTACATATTTGTGTTTTATTACACGTATGTTCATACATACCAACTATTTCGCCTGTTTTATTCTCCACCTATCGATCATCCTAAATCATACCTATAAGCTGGAACCTGTAAAAGGCATCTGTTTGCAAGATAATTCAAATGGAAGTAAAAAAAAACTTTAAAACTTAATTTTACTTAAAAAAGCTCCCAGAGTGATTATTCCTGTTGTCGATGCAAATTCAGAATGTTTCCTTTCAAAAGAGACCAGACTCATGCATGTGCTATAAGTATAAAGTATAATAAATTGCAGATTACTGTGGGTATGCAATTTTCAGGCGTTTTCAGAAAAATGTGCCCGCCTGTTAAGAGGTTAACAACACTACTATCACCAACATCCAAGAAGGGGGACCCCCCCCCTTGAACGGCCCTTCTAAGGTCTCTCCCCTCCACATCGCCTGTGGTGCTTTTTTCCTATTGCTAGGTTTTTAGTGAGTTTTTCCTTACCTTCGCTCATGGGACCACATATTATGGACCACAATGGAAACAAGCCTTGGCTTTATTGTGTTTTATCCATTTTTGACCAGCGTGTTGACACTGTTATTGTTTTGTCTTTTAAATGTTTTGTCCTACGATTGTGTCAAAATAAAGTATTCAATCAATCAATCAATCAATCAATCAATCAATCAATCAATGGGGTATGTCTGGGAGTGTTGTTTTGGATTTCATGATGGGGTTTCTTTGTTCTTTTTTTTGGGGTGCATTTAAAGTTAATATTTTTCACAAGACAATACAAACATGACAAGACCAACATAAAACAAAAACAAACAACAAAAAATAATAATAATAATAATAATAATAAGGGGGGTGAGGGGGGGTTGCAGAGTGTTACAAAGGTTCAGTAGTACACAAACGTATTCATTCAAGATAGTGATCTAATGGTATGTTATTTGAAAAATATTGTAAACTGCATTACTGTCATTGTTTTTCTTTTTTTCCCTTTTACTGTTCTCCTCGGATAAAGAGGTCAGATGCTTACAGTCTACATGTCCTAATATACCTGTCTCGAAGGAGGGGGGGAAATGGGGGGGGGGGAACTCTGTTCATTGAAAACTGTTGTAAAGCTAACAAAAGCAAATAAAAATATATTGGAAAAAAAAGATAGTGATCTAATAAAGTTCCAAGGACCTTGAAGGCCATTGGGCCTATCACTCTATTGAAGAGATAGAGCAGCCACAGTTTTTTTAGTTCTTGATTTATTGTGATGTTTAAAGAAGACTTGTCCTTCGCCGTCGACTAAATACGCACTTCTTCAACCATTATCTGAATAAAAAAGAATTATAAAAAAAAAGTCTAACCCTAACTAACCTTACTGTCCTTGCACTTGTCCTAATATACTAACCTACACTGTAGCATTCAACACTCTGATGAACATTGTTACTCAGCTGATAGACTTGTGCCCTTCCTGATGACTTGTCATACAGAACGCTTTGGATAAAAGCGTCAGCTAAATGACAACATGTAAATCTAAAATGTTGGCCGGCCCGTGGGGAAATTAGCCTGTGATCGCGGGCTTTACAAATACATTTGATTTGATTTAGGAAATACACTGTTGGGCCCAAGCTGTTTCCACGTCATTCTGCACTAAATCACCTTTACTGTAGGAGTTTAACAGGGAAGAACATAATGCACACCACTTAGTGGGTAGTGGTGTAAAAACTCTGAATAAAGAGAGAAATAGCTGTTGTTAGTCTGTACACACAGACACACACTTTACTCCAGACACGTTACTAAACAGTATTTGAAGCCCAAGGGTTGTATGTCAGATCAGCCTTAATGTTGTCCAGTTAAAGCTGCGCACGTAGACTTGCTTCCCTTTTATTGATTAAAGTATATTGACTGAATAAAACTCTTCTCAGATGGGGCGGGGGGGATCCTGGGACAACATCCTAACCCCTGATATGAAAAATTGGGATTTGGGATTCCCTTGGTTAGGTTACTGTATACCTCCATGCATGAGAGCGTTTCTCTAATGGGAATAGAGCACACCTAAGAGAAATAATACCCGACTTGAAAATTAAACGGCAAGACCAACAGAGCTGAACCCAATTCTTAATTTCTTTCTTGTATTTTCTGTCTTGTTGCTAGGCAACAAGGACGCTGCCAGCTTGTCGCTTGTGTGTTTCCACTTCCGATGAGTGCAGAGCATCTAATGGAGGTCAGCTTTCTGAATGGCCGTGATTGAATTTGAACAACATACTTTAGGTTGGGATTAGTGCTGTCAGGTGATACAAAAAATGTAGCCAATTAATTACAGGATTTGTAATTAATTAATCTAATTAATCACATTTTAATCGCATAACCATTTTAGACCTGATATTCCATATTTCAAATTGCATGTGTCCAAATGGCAGAATTCAGTAATGTATCTACAAAACCTTCTGTTTAATCATCTTCCATTTATTCATTTGCTTAGATTTTTCAGGTCTGGTCAATTTTAGCATGGTGTTATTCACAGTCAAAGATAAAATTGAATTGATATTCTCATTTGGTTCATTGCAATTTACTCAAGCCTAGTAACAGACACAGTATTTCTGACACTGGGAATACATTCCCTTAGATCCATAGATGTCCCTAGAATCAGATACCAAGAACATGCAAATGGACCATTTAAAAAAAAGTCTGTAAATGTTCATTCTACGTTCTTATAGAATGAATGAGATAAAAATAAAATAATAATAAAAAAAAACGTATTTTTATTTTTTTATTTATTAATTTTGAGTTAATTTTCATAACGCGATAATTTGCTGTGTAATTAATTAATCTAATTAACGCGATAAACTGACAGCCCTAGTTGGGATATGTGGGATATGTGGGAGATTACAGGCATAATAATTTATTTTAATAGTTTTCCTTTAAGTTTAGCAACTTTGAGTGTAAAAACTAGAGGCGGGCATAGATTAATTTTTTTAATCTAGATTAATCTATCTGCAATCCTGGATTTAATCTAAATTAATCTAGATTAAAATGGCTAAAAAAAAAAAAAATACCTGCCGAAGGCATTCAAAATATGTGTGTTCTACCCAAATAATGACCAGAAGTAAGTCCTTACTTTTTCTTTCCTCCTTATGTTTCTCAGGCCAGGTGGCCCATTACACCATGAGCCCATCTCCCGTTTCCAAAATGCATTACAGACTGTTTGAAAAAGCTGTTTTGCTATGATAATTGGTAATGAAATATCAAAATAATGTTCAATAAGATGTACTTGTGTTTAATAAGTTGTTTTATTCAGAAGTTAACACAAATAAATAATATTACCAGTACAGTACAGTATCTAGCACTCTCAGGAGCAAAACAGAAAGAATCATTTCAAACTTGAACTATGTGACATGGCTTGAATCAACTGCTCCAGTGGAGTTGCTCAGTGGCCAATGGTGTCAACTGTGGTTGTACTGGGCAGCTCCCAGGTGTGAATGGAACTGTGTGAATGTGAAGCAGGGCATTCCTGAAAAAGAGCATCTGTGCTCAGCGAACCTACCCTGGGTAAATAAAGGTTAAAAAAAAAAAAAAAAAAAACGTTTAGATTAATGCGTTAATTATATTATCGCGCGATACTAGTATAGCGTTAACGCAGCACGTTAACGCCGTTAACGGCCCAGCTCTAGTAAAAACACAACAACATTGAAAGCTGGCAGGACAAATAGGGTGAATTGAGGTGTTAGGAATAATTGCAAATCTACAAATCTGTGATTGGAGGGGCAAGAAGAGCCCGCCCCCTGATTCTCATCACCATCCGAGAGGATGAGGTGGAGGTGGTGGAGTCATATAAGTTCCTTGGGGTCCACCTGAACAATAAACTGGACTGGTCGGACAACACAGAGTCCCTCTACAGTCTACAGGAAGGGACAGAGCAGGCTGTTCTTCCTGAGGAGACTCAGGTCCTTCCTTCAATGTTTGCAATATACTGCTGCAGTCATTCTACCAGTCTGTAGTGGCCAGCGTCCTCTTCTATGCTGTGGCATGCTGGGGGGGGGGGGGGGGGGGGGGGCTACATCAACTCGAGGGACACCAACAAACTGAACAAGCTGGTGAGGAAGGCTAGCTCCGTGGTGGGAGTCGAGCTGGTTGGACTAGAGGTGGTGCCAGAGAGGGGGATGAGAAGGAAGCTGGCTGCTATTCTGGAGAATCCCTCCCACCCCCTCTACGACGAGCTAGTCAAGATGAGAAGCACGTTCAGCCACAGACATATACCCCCCCCCCCCCCGACACTAACCGCCTCGGCCAGTCCTTCATACCAGCGGCCATCAGACATCTTAACTACAACTACTAGGAACCTAAAAAGGATAATAATACTACCTTATGCATACTGCACCTTATCTGAATACAGTATATTTAGTTAGTTAGTTAATTATATTGTTTACACTGCTTGTTTTTACTACCTGTACCTCCACTCCCCCTCCCCCTTTGAAGCTATGATGCCTGAATTTCCCCAAGGGGATCAATAAAGGAATATCTTATCTTATCTTATTGTGGGAACGGTAACGGACAAAAGCAAAATCAAGCAAAAATATCCAGAGCCATTACACACCACTCACAGAAATAGTCACATACTCCACATTAACGTGGCCTCAAACAGCCAGTCGATACCTCTTTCACCTCTTTCACCTTTAACACCCTCAAAATCTCAGACAGAACAGCAGAACCTCGCGGTGATGTTAAGCCCGACGGGTTCGACACATACACAATAAAAAAAAAAAACATCAGCCGGTCGCAGCACAGGCCGAGTTTCATGGCATTACCAATACAGCCAGGACATGCCGCGAACCTCCAGAGCGTGCCAACGGACAATCTGACGGGGGAATAGCGTTACACTAAGAAAGTGAATGGCGTTTCAGGTCCATCTCTCCACAATAACATCTCCCGGAGCAACACTCCAGAGGGCTCGAGCTAAAGTGAAAAGGACAACCTGCTCTCATCTCATCAGTGGAAATGGGACATGTCTCAGGTGCATAGAGGATGCATTAACACTAGCACATCCATGGAGAAAATGCCACTAATTCCCGCCAGGAACGGGTCAGATGACCCGACAGCTTATATGAGAAATATGAGAAAAAGAAACAGTGTAAACTATATAATTACCTCTGAATATAAAAATATGAGGTTTACCACAATGAAATGTAGGAGGGATGGGAACTAAACCCATGTTAACCCTTTCACTGCCACACGACAGAAGGTTAGCCCTTTACTATCACACAACCGACGGCGATGCTCCATCATTAGCATCATTATGCTAATGATGGAGCATCGCCGTCGGTTGTGTGATAGTAAAGGGTTAACCGGCTGTCGTGTGGCAGTGAAAGGGTTAATTTGCAAGGCTGTGTGGCACGAGTTAAGAGCAAATAGAAAACATATCACAGTCACACACACATACAGCCACACACACACATGCACGCTTGTGTGTGTGCATACAGACACAGACACACACAGGCATAGGGTTATTATAGTTTTTAACTATTCATTTGTTTTAGTTTTTATTAAAAAAAATTTGTGCTGTCAGGCGATTAAAAAAACGTATCTAATTAATTACAGGATTTGTAATGAATTAATCACATTAATTTTAGCCCTGATATTTTAGGGCTTGTGTGTGTGCACAAACACACACAGACAGGCATATAGGGTTATTATAGTTTTTAACTATTCATTTGTTTTAGTTTTTATGGATGGACCAATTTAAATAAAAAGTTTGTAAATGTTTATTCTACGTTCCTATGGAATGAATGAGATACAAAAATATATAATATATTCCGGTTTGACAGCAACATATAGCAGACACAATTGGTCACAGCTCCGCTCCCGTCAACGTTAATTTCGCTTAAAAACCTTATTTGAACAACACTAATGAGTATAAACTTCATCGTATATATTAAATAAGACCTTCTACTAACTATATCAAAAGAAATAAAGATTCAACATGGGACCTAAGGACAAGAAAGAGATTGGAAAGAAACTCGGAGGAGACAGTACAACCGCGCAAGTTGTGACACGCTCTTCGAGGGATACAGCAGCCGCCAATACAACAGCACCGTTGTTGACTAGCCCCGTTGGGGAGACAGTAGCGGATAATATACCGGGCCCGACGACGACTTGCCCCGAGAGGGTGACAGCAGATGACAATATAACGGTAACGGCGGGGACAAACACCGTGAGAGAGAAAGCAGTGGAATTTGAGAAGAAAATATCCGTCAAATCCACCGTGTCTCCCAATGCTCCTACAACCTCAACTGATACAAGCAGGGAAAATACACAACCCGATTTCAAGTCTCTGACTAACCTGATAAAGGATCAGATGGACGCTTTCAAATTACACATCGACGAATTCAAATTACACATCGATGCTAAATTCGAAGAGGTTAAAAAAGCGGCCGCGGAACAGGCCGGGCGAATTACTGCAGTGGAGAACACGGTGCTAGAAATTACATTGAAAGTCGAGGAGAACACGACACGATGTTGATGGATTCACATACTGTAAATAGCGTACAACAGGTGGAAAAAGCGCTTCGGAAGAAAATACAAGACATCGAAGAGGAAGCAATGGAGAGGCGGCTCGAGACCGAACGTTACTACCGTAGAAATAATATCCGTATTGTGGGATTGGATGAATCAGTCAATTGCACAGATGACATATTTCCAACAGTGTTAGCAGGAATTCTAGGTAAACAGATCCTATCCACAGCGCCGTTAGTGGACCAGTGTTATAGAGTCGGTACACAGGACCTAAAAGGCAACGGGACGAGGGTTATCATTGCTACTCTGCGCAAGACAGAAATAAGAGACGCGATCTATGCAAGGAGGCCATTGCCCTACGTGTCCCCTACAAAGATGTGCTGCAGAGGCTATACAAGAGAAATCTTAAGCCAAGCCTTCGTTACCCAGCCCTTCTATCCATCTTGGGGGAAGATGGTAATAGATTGGATTACGCTCGCCTAAAGTTGCCGATGAATACATGAAGCAACATGATACTGGTCCCCCGGGGCCGGTCGCACCATAGGCTCGTATCAGAAGACAAGCCTACTCATCTCTCTCTTTTTCTCATTTTTTTTTTATTATTATTTTGATTAGAATGACTTTACCACGGCTCAACTACAAAAGCAACAGCAGATATGCATGTCGGCAACACTGAGGCACAAAGTGTTTAATACGGAACGATAGGAACTATATTTATAGAATTATGGTTTCTGAGGAGGCAATAATCCAATAATGACATTGGGAACACTCTGCAATATTCTGGATTCTTCTCTCGACTACTCAGGGACACAATGGAATATGCTGGAAAACACTAGTAGGTCATAACTCCTGGACAGGAAGAACATTCTGGAACATAACAGCAGTGTTTACGAATTTACAAGGGTATTCTACAACTTTCTAGAATACACAGTACTCCTACAACGAAGGCCTGTTATTTTAACATCCGGTATGTATATGCATATGAACCAGTGATGGAAGTTCAATAAGGTTTTAAAAACATCATCCTCATCTAAAGGTATAAGCATGACAAGGTTATTCTAATATTTTAAGCAATTACTCCACTGCTTTAGGGATTTGCATAATTTAGCTATAAAAATCAATTTTATTTTCTGTTAGTATTTTTCTTCACTCTTTTCTTTTTTCTGATGGTTCCAACATAAGTTAGTAGAAGGTTCAAATGAATATATCAATGGAGGTATATTTTTCATTTTTCACACTATTGTTATTACATTAATGGGAAGGCGCAAGACCAAAAGTGACATTCTATTGAATTAGAATGAAAGTTTTAGATCCTATGGCAATTAGCATAGGAAGATTAGGGTTAGAAAGCTCATTTTGGGCAACCCGGTGGCTTAAGGGAGGGAGTCATACGCGTAGGATGTGTCTATGGAACACAGTCCTGTACGACTCTCGGAGGGAGGGGGAATTAGGGGATTATTATTTGTATATATGTATGTTTTTAAGCTCGGCTCTCAACGGGACCTCAATAGTTGGATGTATGGATGTATGGATGTATGGATTGTAGCTTCGCACTCCAGAAGCATTACCAACAACTACACAACAACATGTATAGATTATGGCTAGTTTGAATATAATGATTTGGAATACTGGGGGAATAAATAATCAACACAAACGCAAAAGCGTGCTCACACCAGTGTTAATTTTGTTGACTAAATTGATGACGAAAGATGTTCGTCAACGAAGGTTTTTTTCATGACGACAACGAGACGTGACGTCACGTTATTGAATACCATGTGACGCTAACGAGACTAAATAGTTTATTAAATATCGTTGACCACAACTGAGTACACAAAAATGTACTTTACAAAAACCAGGACGAAATGTCTCTTCATGTATGTTGATATTGTTGACTAAAACAAGACGAGACAAACTAATTATAACTTTTTCTTAATGCCATTGTCCCGACAGAACAGTGTGACGGCTGACGGGAGCTCTGTGTTATTAGCATTAGCTGGAGCTATTTGAAAAGCTAGTTTTAGCTGAACGTTACCTTGGCTAAAGTTGGGACTATTCATAATCCATCTGCAGACCTGCAAGCAAAGTACAGCAAGTTGGCAAAGGAGTATTCCAAGGTAAATGACTTATTCACCAGTAACGTAACTATATTGTTTGTATTTCCATCTAGCTCGCATTAGCTAGTGGCTAACCTAGCTCACGCTAACGTGGATAACTGATGAACCTCTCGCACACAATTAATGACATAATGCAGACAGCCATACCGGTGACAATGTTTAGCTTTTAGTGCCAAATGATAAGAGTCTGAGGCGGAGTCTCAAAAGAGAATGTTGAATATTTATTTTTGCATTAAAAATCACAACAGATCCTCTGCTAGGAGCTAACTGAACCGGAGCCTTTTGGATAGGAAGTGCGCAACAACGTTTAACGTCCGTGTGGAACCAATGTACCAACAACCATTCCGTGGGTGAACTCTATATCTATACAATCACCTGTTGTTGAATAAATACCATTACTTTCTAGTTATTACTAAAAAACAGTATATATATATAAAAAAAAAATTTTTATGTATGCACTGGTATCGGATCAGTATAACCAGACCTAGACCACCTCTAACTCTAACCCCTAACCAGACCTAGACCACCTCTAACTTTAACCCCTAAGTTAGGGTTGTGACTTAGAGGTGGTCTAGGTCCGGATAGGGGTTAAGAGTTGGTCTAGCCCTTTACATCCATCTATCTAAATAATAATAATAAATTATAATGAATGCTTAACTACCCCTAAGTTACCCTAACCAGACCTAGACCACCTCTAACTCTAACCACTAACCAGACCTCTTCCATGTGGCACTTTAACACTGACCTCAGAATGTGATTTTATATAATGTTTTTATTCAAGCAGATTGCAATCAGTGTGTACTACTACTAGTACTACTGTGTGTTCTGTTTACTTAGTTTACAGTATCCTGTTATAGAATAAACCGCTGCCAGACACAGCAGAGAGAGAGAGGACAGACATGACAGAGAGGACAGACACAGCAGAGAGATCATCACCTCACCCCCCAGAGAGATCATCACATCACCCTCATCCTCAAGTCCCTTCACTGGCTCCCTGTCTCACTCAGGATTGAGTTCAAAGTCTCCCTGCTCACCCACAAATGCCTCTACGGAAACGCCCCCCTATACCTCAAAGAACTCATCACCCCTCACTCCTCCTCTCGACATCTCCGCTCTGGCCAGGCAAACCTCCTCCAGCGCCCAAGGACAAATCTATGCACTATGGGAGATCAGGCTTTTTGCTCCTCCGCTCCCAGTCTGTGGAATGCTCTCCCTGACTACCTGAGAGCACCACAGACTGTGGATGTTTTTAAGAAAGGCCTCAAAACCCACCTTTTTAGTAGAGCCTTCTGTTGACCTTTTATCAAATTTTTTGCTCCACACATTTTATGTTCTTTTACCAATTTATTTGATCAGTTTTATTATTCTATGTTTCTCTGCTATTTTATGTTTTAGTCTTGCCTATTTTTATATTCTTTCTTTCCTTTATTCTCGTTAGCTTTTAAGTCCCTTTAACTGTAGCGCTCTGAGAGTTGCCCCGCAACTGTAAAGCGCATTACAAATTAAATCTATTATTATTATTATTAGAGAGGACAGACATGGCAGAGAGAAAGGAAAGACACAGCAAACAGAAGACAGACAGAGTTCAGCGTCGTCGCTCTGGTCAGAAACAACGTCACCACATCCGTAATGCTCTCTTTGATGCATACATTGGACCATGTCTACACCGACATATACTGTAGGAGCAACAATATATTGGACCATGTCTACACCAACATATACTGTAGTAGCAACAATACATTGGACCATGTCTACACCAACATATACTGTAGGAGCAACAATACATTGGACCATGTCTACACCAACATATACTGTAGGAGCAACAATACATTGGACCATGTCTACACCAACATATACTGTAGGAGCAACAATACATTGGACCATGTCTACACCAACATATACTTCCTGTGGTTCACTTGTGCTGCTGACTCAGATTCCCCTAGGTTAAAAAATAAATACGCAATTTAAATCAAAAAAATGTCCATGTTGACTATTTCTGACTTTCTGAAGTTTTTTTCCATGAACAAAAAATAGACAAAAATGTCATCCGTTTTCGTCGACTAAATCTAGACTAAAACAAAAAAGACAAAATTTAGACAAAAACTGACTAAGACTAAAATGCTCAGACATTTAGTTGACTAAAACTGACTAAACGAAAAATAAATGAAGATGACTAAATATGATGAAGACGAAAAAGGAGCACTTAACACATGACTAAGACTAAAACTAAAATGAAAATAGCTGCCAAAATTAACACTGGCTCACACAGGAAAATAGCGTTGGTAGCGGTATACGCCCCAAATTTGTACGAAGCTAATTTCTTCACTACACTTACCAGAACAATGTTAGACCTTCCCGAATACTCATTTATAATTGGTGCGGATTTTAATGCCATTTGGGATCCAGGGTTGGATAAATCTTACCCCTCCTTTTCCAACGAACAAAAAAATTCATCTAATGCATTAAAGGATTGGTCGAAGATTACAGGTGTAAATGACTTATGACGATCACTCAACCCCACGACCCGGAAGTACTCTTGTCGATCTGCGAGACATAACACATTATCCAGAATAGATTATGTTTTTGCATCCCCGAGACTATTTGATAACTATGATGTGGAAATGATACCCAATGCATTATCAGATCACTGTTATTTACTCCTAAAAGGAACATTTGGTATAATATCATCCCGAGCCCCAAGATGGCGATTTAACACGATGCTGCTTAATAACAAGGAATTCATTACACAATTCAAAGAAGCTCTTTCATTATTCCTACTGGTGAATGCGAATTCGGTGCAGGACCCCAGAGTATTATGGATGTCGGTAAAGGGAATGATCAAGGATTTCACTGATAGCTTTTCCTCCAAAATACGCAAGAATCGATGCTCAAAACTGCTGGCTGAACTGGAAACGCTTTACTCAACGTTATTTACTTCTTTACAATACAACGACTCGGTTCGACTGGAAACTCAAGTTAATGTACTAAAAAAAGAGATTAACGCCATATACAAACAACAATCTGAAATACAAATACGTAGCACAAGACAACAGCAGTACTCTCAAGGTTCTAAACCAAGTCACCTATTAGCTATGCGATTAAGAGTTAACGCAAAATTTAACTACCATTAAAGCACAACAAGGACTTGTTACAGACCCTAAAAAAATAAACGCAACATTCAAAGAATTCTACTCCAACTTGTATAAATCAAAAACGACCTTCGATCAAAACAAAATGGACACATATCTTAATCAAATTAACCTCCCTAAACTTTCAGAGGATGACGCTAAACAGTTAGAAACACCGATCACACTAGAGGAACTCAGGAAGGCCATATCCGAAATGCAAAGTGGTAAGGCTCCTGGAAGAGACGGTATCCCACCAGAAATGTACCTCTCTTGTTGGGACATAATTGGACCCCTATTACTTAATATGATTTTATACTCAGTCAAGGAGGGGAACTTCCATAAGAACGACAATATTGCACTCATAACAGTCCTCCTTAAAAAAGACAAAGACCCCACCGAGTGCGGTAGTTATAGACCCTTAAGGCTCCTCAGAACCGATATCAAACTGTACTCTAAGGTATTAGCCATCAGACTTCAAAAGCATATGACGTCTTTAGTTCATCCGGATCAAACTGGCTTCATAAGAGGCCGCTTGATCACTGATAACATAAGACGATTACTACACGTACTAGATGCTAACAAGGATGACACCACACCTAAGGCGATGCTGTCCCTGGATGCAATGAAAGCTTTTGACAGGTTGGAATGGTCTTATCTATGGGCAGTATTAGAAAGGATGGGGTTAGGAAAAGGATTCATTGATATGATTAAAGTATTATACAAAGACCCATCGGCCATGATTACAACAGGTATCACCTCCGAAATCTTTCCGGTATCACGCTCCTCTAGACAGGGTTGCCCTCTTAGTCCCGGACTATTCGATTTATCATTAGAGCCTTTAGCACAATACATAAGACAATCACAATCCATAGAACCAATCGTAATCAAGGGCACACAACATAAAATTAGTTTATATGCGGACAACGTAATACTGTTCATGCAAAACCCCAACACCGCATTGCCTCATCTTCTCAAGTTGATTGAGGACTTTGGCGATTTATCGGGATTTAAGATAAATTGGCCGAAGTCGGCTTTCCTTCCACTTAACGCCCCTGCAAAAAAATATATAACCCTCCCAGAAGAGATACCAATGGTTAAACACTTTAGATGTTTGGGAGTTGAAGTATTCCCTACCATAAGCCAAACGGTGAAGCACAATTACATACAAATCCAAAATAAAATCAAATACGACCTTGACAGGTGGTCAAAACTTAAAAATTCAGTACAGACACGGGTATCAATAGTTAAGATGGACGTCCTACCTAGAATCAACTTCTTCAGCTCAATGCTACCGTTACCCCCTCCAGAGGGTTACTGGAAAAAATTACACTCCTCTGCATACAAATTTATTTGGAATAACAAACCACCACGTATAAAAAGATCCACCGCACAGAGAAACAAAGCAGACTGTGGTATGGCATTTCCAGATTTTTTCCACTATTTTAAGGCGTACACTTTAAGACCACTGACAACATGGTTTGATCCCCAAGCATCAGTATCCTGGAGAAATTTAGAAGAAAATATAGTAGCTCCACATAGACTGAAGGACATAGTATACACCAAATTATCAATTAAGCAATGCGAACGGAAATTTGGCCTAATTAATTACTCATGCAATCCGGATATGGCGTGAAACACAAAAAAAATATTCTAACCCACATAAATGGCATAATCATACTCCCTTATTCAATAACAATGCACTCCTGATTGGAAAACGACCTATAAGATTCCCTAGATGGGAAAAGCAAGGCATACACACATTAGGAGATGTTTTCAACAAACAGGGTTTTTGTAGTTATGATGAAATACACAAAAAATTTTATCTCACCGATTCCACATATTATTTTTACGCACAGTTATTGTTATGTTTGAAGGCTCACAGTGTTCCATTAAGGATACCAATTGTACACCACAGATACCACAAATTCTTCTATGAAAGAGACATCGAGAGGTTTTGTATCAGATTTGTATCATCAATTACTAACGTCCTCGTATGAAACCCTCCACCTAGACTCAGTCTGGAGGAGGGATATACCAGACCTGGAAAAATATTTTGATTGGCAAGAAGTCTGGGCAAATGTTCGACTTGCATCAAGGAACCCGGACCATCAACAAATCAATCTTAACTATATTCACAGGACATACTTGACTTCGCTCCGTCGAGACTGTGCTTACTTTTGTTAATATTTATAGTTTTAAGAGTTTTGTCTGTACCAACAGTAGGTGCATTTAATGTGTATGACTGTCAGTCACTTATAGACATCGGATTACGGGAAACTTACCGATTGGATTACTCACTGGACAAGCTTTCCGAACCGCAACAATGGCCTGAGGAGATTCTCCGGAAAATAGGACCAGATCCTTTGTTCCTTGATCCCAGGAACAGAGGAACCAGACGGCGTGGGAAGAGAGCTGGGATCCGTAACAGGCTGAGATCCAGACGCCACCGAACACCATTGCCCAGTATATTGCTAGCCAATGTACAATCAATTGACAATAAACTGGATGACATCCGAGCAAGGATTCAATACCAAAGAGACGTTAGGGACTGCAACGTTTTCTGCTTCACCGAAACGTGGCTCACGCCGGAGGTTCCAGACCACGCAATCCAACCAGCCGAACACTTCTTTATCCACCGCAAAGATCGGACAGCAGAGTCCGGAAAACAACGTGGAGGAGGTATTGCCTTCATGTTTAACAACAATTGGAGCGATCCAACTAACGTGAAGGAATTATCCAACCACTGCTGCCCAGACTTGGAATATATAACCATCAAGTGTCGTCCTTTCTTCCTCCCGAGGGAGTTAACGGCGATCGTCCTGATCGGAGTGTATATTCCACCGCAAGCCAGTAACAACGTCGCGCTCTCCAGACTCCACGACGAGGTAAATAGAATACAAGCGGCGAACGTTAACGCCGCCATTTTGGTTCTGGGTGATTTCAATAGCGCCAATCTGAGAAAGGTATTACCTGACTTCTATCAGCATGTGACTTGCAACACCAGAGGCGGTAACATCCTAGATCACTGTTACACGCAATTTAAAGGTGGCTACAAGGCTCATTCTGATAGTGGCTTTGGTAAATCAGATCACGCGTCAATCTTTCTTTCACCAATGTACAAACAGAGAATCAAAAGTACTCCTGTAGTCTCGCGAGAGGTGCAGAAATGGGATTTGACGTCAGAGGAGACGCTCCGGTCTGCGTTTGACTGCACAGACTGGAATGTGTTCCGCGACACAGATAACATTAATGTCTACACGGAAACAGTGCTGGACTATGTTTGTACTATGGTGGAAGAAACAATCCCCACTACCAAAATGAGAGTTTACCCAAATCAAAAACCCTGGGTAGACAAATCCGTCCGTGAAGCTCTGAGAGAGCGCACCAAAGCATACAACGACGGCCTAGTGGCAGGCAACATGAATGACCACAAGGTGGCGCGATACAACGTAAGGAGGACAGTGTCAGAGGCCAAACGGCGCTACAGGGATAAAATTGAACTCCAGTTTGAACAAGCTGACTCTAGAGCTATGTGGCAGGGGCTCAAAACGATGACAGACTACAAAGGCGCCTCCCTCAAACTGAACAGTGCCATCTCTTTAGCAAATGACCTCAATACCTTCTATGCGAGGTTTGATGCTGGTAATAACAACACCAGCTCACAAGCCACGGCAATGGGGGGGGGGGGGGTCGGCTGCTGATGGAGGCGCAGTGTTCAGGGTAACAGAGCATGAGGTGAGGCGGACCTTTAAAAAAGTGAATATCAGGAAAGCAGCAGGTCCGGACGGCATCCCCGGCCGCGTCCTAAAAGTCTGTGCCGACCAACTGGCCCCAGTATTCACTGACATCTTCAACCTGTCCTTAGAACAGGCTGTCATCCCCACCTGCCTGAAGAAGTCCACTATTATCCCTGTACCCAAAAAATCCAAGCCTGCTTGCCTCAACGACTACCGCCCTGTAGCTCTCACCTCCATAGCCATGAAGTGCTTTGAGAAGCTAGTAAAGGGCTACATCTGCTCCTCCCTCCCCATCAACATGGACCCCCTGCAATTTGCATACAGCCCCAACAGGTCCACGGAGGACGCCATAGCCCATGTGCTGCACACAGCAGCATCACACCTGGACAAGAGGCAGGGGAACTATGTGAGAATGCTATTCATCGACTACAGCTCGGCATTCAATACCATAGTCCCCTCCATACTCATAGCCAAGCTCAGGGACCTGGGCTTGAACTATGACCTCTGCCAGTGGGTCTTGGACTTCCTGACTGGCAGACCCCAGGTGGTGAGAGCAGGCAACTGCACCTCCTCATCCATCACCCTCAACATAGGGGCCCCCCAGGGCTGTGTTCTGAGTCCCCTCCTCTACTCCCTGTACACACACGACTGTGTGGCTCAGCGGAGTAGCAATACAATCATCAAATTTGCTGACGACACAGTGGTGGTGGGCCTGATCTCTGCCAACGACGAGAGGGCCTACCTGGAAGAGGTCAAGGTCCTGGCGGGATGGTGCCAGGAAAACAGCCTCTCCCTGAACGTCAGCAAAACAAAGGAGATGATTGTGGACTTCAGGAGGTCGGGGGTCAAGGACTACAGCCCCCTCAGCATCGACGGGGCACCGGTTGAGAGAGTCAACAGCTTTAAGTACCTCGGAGCCTACATATCCGAGGACTTGACATGGACCACACACATTGACAGTGTTGTGAAGAAGGCACGACTCTACTTCCTCAGGCGCCTAAGGAAGTTCCAAGTCAGTCAGAAGATCCTTAAGAACTTCTACTCATGTACAATAGAGAGCA
>NC_140173.1:54594454-54614821 GCF_963971535.1 Notolepis coatsorum
GCACTCTTTGACTACTCCAGATCCATCATCCAGACAACGGCAGCGCTAGGATCCGTCTGGGCCCCTGACAGCCTGCAGAATGGCCTCTTCCTTCCACACACTGAGCAGCAGACTGACGCAACGCGCTGACCGGGCAACCGGGAGGATCGGCACTCATGGAGAAATCATGTGGAGAATCACCGGCATGAAACGCAGGCTTCTCCACAAGGACATAGGGGGTGCCAGCTTGGAAGGTCCCGGAACAAGCGATACCACTGTCTTATCCCGTTATCCGTCAATAACTTTTTTTCTTTTCTTTTTTTTCTCCATATTTTATCAGTCTATTGCACAACTTCAGATTAGTGCAATCATTCAGGATTACCCAATACAAAATAAAAAAAATTATTCTAAGCTCAAATCAAAGTAGTGCATTTTTCTAACAATAGTTTCATATTGCAGGTTCATACGGGTATCAAATTTGCTGAGAAATCAGCTCAGACGCAGGCGCCTAGAAATGATCACTTGGAGAATAAGGTTTTGCAATCTTCTGCCATGGCTAAATTGCTCGAAAAACAAGGCTGGGGTCAGATATTGAATTATCCATCTGACCACACGAGACAATACTATTGTAGATGCTGTGTGGTTATGTGGTTATTCTATTCACATATGCTTACCACTTGTATCTATTGCTATGTCCGCCTATCACAATCACGCAAACTGTCTAACGCCTGTCCCGTCTCCCTGTCTCCCTGTGAGTGGCTGTCTCGGAGTGACGACCGGAGTGTTGGACGTCCCGTGATGAAGACCGGGAGGATGCGACCCTGATGACCGGAGTGTTGGACGTCCCGTGATGAAGACCGGGAGGATGCGACCCTGATGACCGGAGTGTTGGACGTCCCGTGATGAAGACCGGGAGGATGCGACCCTGATGACCCGAGTGTTGGACATCCCGTGATGAAGACCGGGAGGATGCGACCCTGATGACCGGAGTGTTGGACGTCCCGTGATGAAGACCAGGAAGATGCGACCCTCTCTGCGCCGCCCCTTTGCCTCAAATAGATCCGCTATCAGCTCTATCTTTAATCTTTCAAAATGTTCAGTTGCTATCGCTATCAGCTCTATCTTTAATCTTTCAAAATGTTCAGTTGCTATCGCATGCACTTATCTGTGTTTCACTACACATATGACCAACTTTTCGCCTGATTTATTGCAACACTACTATCACCGACATCTAAGAAGGTAGATCCCCCCTTGAATGGCCCTTCTAAGGTTTCTCTCCTCCACATTGCCTGTGGTGCATTTTTTCCTATTGCTAGGTTTTAGTGAGTTTTTCCTTACCCTCGCGTGGGGTATGTCTGGGAGTGTTGCATTTATTTAGCATTTATAAAAAAATAAATTGGACTTTATGGTGTTCTTGTTTTGTACTTGACTTATTGTGATGTTTCTTCTTGACTTGTTTAAAGAAGACGTGTCCGGCCGATGGGGACATTAACGTGTGTTGTCGGGCCTTACAAATAAATTTGATTTGATTTATGTGTATGAAAAAACTATGAGAGTTAGACAGAGATAAAGAGATGGGGGGGGTCACAGTGGGTGCCCACTCCCTGTAGATCAGCATTAGAATTGCATGAAAGAGTCACGACAGGTGTAAGTGTTGTTCCCCTTGTATAAGACATGACAACTTAGTAAAACATGGCCGTTCTTGGCAGTTCAGGCAGAGTGTGACAGCTTAAGTCATCACGTTGCTGAGATATGGAGTGAGCCTAGCGCCAGTGCCTTGATTTAGAAGCCAGGGCAGGCGTTGAACAAAATCCACTCCACAAAAGTGCAGGGTTGAATTGTAAAACACATGGTGGTAAGAGCAACTTCGAGAATTCTTTGAGCGACTTTACAGAGTTATATCTTTCACTCATTAAAACGTCCATCTCAGGGGCGCCTGGGTAGTGTAGAGGTCTGCACACTGGAGAGGCTGGGTAGTGTAGGTCTGCACACTGGAGAGGCTGGGTAGTGTAGAGGTCTGCACACTGGAGAGGCTGGGTAGTGTAGAGGTCTAAACACTGGAGCAGCTGGGTAGTGTATAGGTCTAAACACTGGAGCGGCTGGGTAGTGTAGAGGTCTAAACACTGGAGCGGCTGGGTAGTGTAGAGGTCTGCGCACTGGAGTGGCTGGGTAGTGTAGAGGCCTAAGCCCTGTGCGGCTGGGTAGTGTAGAGGTCTTAACACTAGAGCAACTGGGTAGTGTAGAGGTCTAAACACTGAAGCAGCTCGGTAGTGTAGAGGTCTAAACACTGAAGCAGCTGGGTAGTGTAGAGGTCTAAACACTGAAGCGGCTGGGTAGTGTAGAGGTCTTAACACTAGAGTGGCTGGGTAGTGTAGAGGTCTAAACACTGGAGTAGCCATAGGCGGAGTTTGAACTTGACGCCAGGGGGTGCGACTGCTTGGTGAACTAAAAATACGATTTTTTTTTACCTTTATTTTATTATTTTAGCGTTTTTACAATGCCCTAACCCCTAATTTTTTATTTTATTTAGGTAGTACAGCAGCACACACACACACTCACACACAGCACTACGGGGGATCATTTTTAACTGACTTAGGCTCTAATTATTATTATTCATAGAGACTCTTGAGCAATAATAATTATTACAGCCTCCATTTTTCGTGGACGAAAAATATACCAGGCTATAGATATCAATTTTCCCGAAATAACGCTACCTGCCTCGACAAAATTCGTGCATTGGTTATCCAGATACATTAATTATCATCTCAGAATAAGTGGCTTTGTATCGCGCTGCTGCTGCTGCTGCTGGCCGCGCGTTGCCGTTAACCCTTTCACTGCCACACTACAGAAGGTTCGCCTTATAATGTGACATGATTACTACTATAAAATGAATGTATTGTAAAACAAAACATAATAGAATTCAGATTTGTTTCTCACAATTATTATAATTTTATTAAAATAAAAATAATCTTGATTAAAAAAAAAAAAAAAAAAAAAAGAGGCAATTTCACCCCCGGCCACCAGGGGGTGCAATGCACCCCCTGCACCCCCATAAACTCCGCCCATGGGAGTAGCTGGGTAGTGTAGAGGCCTAAGCCCTGTGCGGCTGGGTAGTGTAGAGGTCTAAACACTGAAGCGGCTGGGTAGTGTAGAGGTCTAAACACTGGAGCGGCTGGGTAGTGTAGAGGTCTAAACACTGAAGCGGCTGGGTAGTGTAGAGGTCTAAACACTGGAGCGGCTGGGTAGTGTAGAGGTCTAAACACTGGAGCGGCTGGGTAGTGTAGAGGTCTAAACACTGGAGCGGCTGGGTAGTGTAGAGGTCTAAACACTGGAGCGGCTGGGTAGTGTAGAGGTCTAAACACTGGAGCGGCTGGGTGGTGTAGAGGTCTAAACACTGGAGCGGCTGGGTAGTGTAGAGGTCTAAACACTGGAGCGGCTGGGTAGTGTAGAGGTCTAAACACTGGAGCGGCTGGGTAGTGTAGAGGTCTAAACACTGGAGCGGCTGGGTGGTGTACAGGTCTAAACACTGGAGTGGCTGGGTAGTGTAGAGGTCTAAACACTGGAGCGGCTGGGTAGTGTAGAGGTCTAAACCCTATTTTACCAGTGATCATGAGTAGCAGCTTGATACTTGAACTTAGAATCAGGCTGTTCCATAGAAAAGATTTAATGTGGGGGAAAGCTCCATATTTTACACGTTACATTGATTGATTGATTGATTAATTGATTGATTGATTGATTGATTGATTGATGTTTTTTTATTTTCGTGTCTTACATACAGGTGTATGCCCAGCCCATATGGGCTTACAAGTCACATAAACAATAAGTATATAATAGTATACATGACATTGACATGTTTGTTTTGTTTTATTCCGGCTTAAGGGTCCTACGGATGAGTCCTGCTCTTTGCTTACCACGAGGTAGGGCGCAGGTATCCAGTCGATCGTCATCATGGAGGTACACACACTGCTAGCAGTGAAGATATTATTCAACACTATTTGCCATGTAATGTCCTACTTTTCCTGCCAGGTAATGCAGAGTAGGGTAGATTAGGTTGAGTTAGAGGAAAAAAGACAGAGATGAAAGACACCACTGTTCCCTGAAGAGGCTTTGGATCGTCTACAATGACAGAAAGAGATTCCTGCAAATATTGCGGTGAGTTTGTATGCAGCGTTAACCCTCTCAGACCCACACAGACACATTTCTGTCTTCTCTAGGAGTGGGGGGCATAGCAAGTCAACAGTAGATGTCACATAGAAGTTGTAATTCTTAGAACCTGAAGATTAATTTGAGATGCAACTCAGCACTGTGTCAAGTTTTAGTTTTCAACGATCATGATGTGTATGATGGCCATGCTCGATTATGTCCCATAAGTTGTTGTTGCAATTTTTGGGTTAATACCATATAATTTGTTACACATATTTGGTGCAAAATATTAAAGGATGTTGACCACTTGAGAATTGATAAACATGGTCAATGCTGTGATTTGGTATCAAAAACTTGATTTATGTAAGATTGAATGGCGAACACTTCTTTTCTGGAAATCCCCCCCCCCCCCCCCCTCCTATGATCAATAGACCTAGGAAAACCATACATTATCTGAATGCCCTAGGCTTCTAGTTTGTGGTTGTAAGGTTTCATAAGACTGTGATTAACCTAGGGGTCATAATAGGTAATTTTATACAGTGAGGTCAAGTTTATATAAAAACATTAAAAAAAAGTATCAACTACAATGGATACTATGGGGATCATCACACATGAATACAGCTGCACTCATTGGATCCACAAGAGTCTCATATTATTTCTAGTCATACCCAAATTCTACAATTCCAAGACTGTTTAGGGACCCCAGTATGCAGAAATGATCAAATACACTATATTTTTGAATAGGCGAAAATAACACATTTGGAAGGCATGTTAAAACCGCATAGTTCTTGCTCAAACCAGCGTGGGATTAGCACAAAGCAGGCATATATGTAAAGGGAAGACTTTATGGACTCATTTTCATTAAAATATTTTGAAGGAAGAGGTCAAGGGACCCTTTTGAAAATGGCCAGTTTTTGGCAAATTTTGTCTAATATTTGTGCGTTATTTAATCTACTTCCCGACAAGTTAGCATGCCATGGTTGGTACCAATGGATCCCTTACGTTATGTAGATTTGTCACTCTTTGAAACTGAGCGCTACAGCATCTGAAAGACAGTCCTGAGTCACTACAGCATCTGAAACACAGTCCTGAGTCACTACATCATCTGAAACACAGTCCTGAGTCACTACAGCATCTGAAACACAGTCCTGAGTCACTACAGCATCTGAAACACAGTCCTGAGTCACTACATCATCTGAAACATTCCTGAACCACTACATCATCTGAAACACAGTCCTGAACCACTACAGCATCTGAAACACAGTCCTGAGTCACTACAGCATCTGAAACACAGCCCTGAGTCACTACAGCATCTGAAACACAGTCCTGAGTCACTACAGCATCTGAAACACAGTCCTGAGTCACTACAGCATCTGAAACACAGTCCTGAGTCACTACAGCATCTGAAACACAGTCCTGAGTCACTGCAGCATCTGAAACACAGTCCTGAGTCACTACAGCATCTGAAACACAGTCCTGAGTCACTACAGCATCTGAAACACAGTCCTGAGTCACTACAGCATCTGAAACACAGTCCTGAGTCACTACAGCATCTGAAACACAGTCCTGAACCACTACAGCATCTGAAACACAGTCCTGAGTCACTACAGCACCTGAAACACAGTCCTGAGTCACTACAGCACCTGAAACAGTCCTGAGCCACTACAGCATCTGAAACACAGTCCTGAGTCACTACAGCATCTGAAACACAGCCCTGAGTCACTACAGCATCTGAAACACAGTCCTGAGTCACTACAGCATCTGAAACACAGTCCTGAGTCACTACAGCATCTGAAACACAGTCCTGAGTCACTACAGCATCTGAAACACAGTCCTGAGTCATTACAGCATCTGAAACACAGTCCTGGGTCACTACATCATCTGGAAGACAGTCCTGAGTCACTACAGCATCTGAAACACAGTCCTGAGTCACTACAGCATCTGAAACACAGTCCTGAGTCACTACATCATCTGAAACACAGTCCTGAGTCACTACAGCACCTGAAACACAGTCCTGAGTCACTACAGCATCTGAAACACAGTCCTGAGTCACTACATCATCTGAAACACAGTCCTGAGTCACTACAGCATCTGAAACACAGTCCTGAACCACTACAGCATCTGCAACATAGTCCTGAGTCACTACAGCATCTGAAACACAGTCCTGAGTCACTACAGCATCTGCAACATAGTCCTGAGTCACCACAGCATCTGAAACACAGTCCTGAGTCACTACAGCATCTGAAACACAGTCCTGAGTCACTACAGCACCTGAAACACAGTCCTGAGTCACTACAGCATCTGAAACACAGTCCTGAGTCACTACAGCATCTGAAACACAGTCCTGAGTCACTACAGCATCTGAAACACAGTCCTGAGTCACTACAGCATCTGAAACACAGTCCTGAGTCACTACATAATCTGCAACACAGTCCTGAACCACTACAGCATCTGAAACACAGTCCTGAGCCACTACAGCATCTGAAACACAGTCCTGAGTCACTACAGCATCTGAAACACAGTCCTGGGTCACTACCAGTGTTGGGACTAACGCGTTACAAAGTAACGTGTTACAGTAACAAAGTTACTTTTTGCCGTAACTAGTACTCTAACGCATTACTTTTTAAATTCAGTAACGCTGTTACCGTTACTAAATGGTTTGTTAGTTCGTTACTGCGTTCTTTTTATGTAGATTCATAGCGAGCGTCCTCCTGACTCCTGTTTGATTTCGCCTGCGTTTGTTTTGTTTACTATAGAGAGCGTCTATTACTTTCCGCACCTGGTTTCCGCATTTCTGATTGGCCACTGACTGACGTTCTCTGACGTTCTCTGACCAGAGAGCGTCAGTCAGTGGCCACTGTCCAATCAGAAATGCGGAAACCAGAAATGCTGCTACGGAAAGTAATAGACGCTCTCTATAGTAAACAAAACAAACGCAGGCGAAATCAAACGGAGTCAGGAGGACGCTCGCTATGAATCTACATAAAAAGAACGCAGTAACGAACTAACAAACCATTTAGCAACTACTTGGAGAGATAATTAATATACAACATGGAAACGAGATAAAGAACATGTTTGAGGAGCTGCTGGAGTCAGCTGGACTAACGTTACATCTCGACCACCGCAGACTTTGGTGAGTGCAATGTGTTCACTGAAACTCAAGTTGATCAACGGATTTTGACTGTACGAAATCTGCCAGGGAATCTCATAATACTAATCAAACAATATAAATATAGTCCTTTCATGCACAATTGATATCCTAACTATTCTAACGTTGCAATGCTTTGATTGATATCTTAAACAGCGTTGCAAGATGGTTATAATGAAACGCTCCGGCGACATCAAGACTGTTCCTTCAACCGGCGCACTTCTTATTATATCGACTCGGGACAACATTTGTTTGTGTCAGATTTGTGTTTGTATCTAGACCACATTGCTTAGCAGAGTTCAGTGATGTGAATGGAAACTGTCAAGTTGATCAACCGATTTTGAGTATCTGGGGCATGGGACTCGGGAGCAATCTTTCTTTAAATTTTTTTTTAAATAACTAAATAGTTACTTTTCACAGTAACTCATTACTTTTGGGTGTAAGTAACTAGTAAAGTAACGAAGTTACTTTGAAATGAAGTAACTAGTAAAGTAACTGAGTTACTATTTTTCAGTAACTAGCACAACACTGGACACTACATCATCTGAAACACAGTCCTGAGTCACTACAGCATCTGAAACACAGTCTTGAGTCACTACAGCATCTGAAACACAGTCCTGAGTCACTACAGCATCTGAAACACAGTCCTGAGTCACTACAGCATCTGCAACAGTCCTGAACCACTACAGCATCTGAAACACAGTCCTGAGTCACTACAGCATCTGAAACACAGTCCTGAACCACTACAGCATCTGGAAGACAGTCTTGAGTCACTACAGCATCTTAAAGACAGTCCTGAGTCACTACAGCATCTTAAAGACAGTCCTGGGCCGGCGGTAGCGCCGCAGGTCTCAGAGGGTTATTAAACTCTGAAACAAAGAGATGATTAATTCCTCCACCATATCATGTCGTGATCCATTCTACTAGCATCACATGAAGCTGTATTCTCAAAACGGTGAACGGACCGTCCTGGACCACAGGAAAACACATCTCCCTCGGGTGGAATTCCCCTTTGAGTCTGAATTGGAACAGAAGGAAATGCCTCGTCATCATCTCGACATGTGAGTAATGCAGGCTGTACGGCGTCGTGGCTGAGATCACGGTCAGCTGACCCCTGCGGCTTGGCAGCGCTGATGTTTCTCTTCCCGGGCTCCCGTTATGTGGAGGGTGTCCCTCAGCATGCAGCGAATGCTAAACACGCCGGGTCGTGGGGTCAACTTACACACAGCACACAGGAGAGAGGACCCGTCAGGACCGGGACCTAGTTAAACTCTGACCCTTTGACCCCTGGGCCCCGACCTCCAGCGGTGCGGCGCTGCTGATGAGACAGGTTTTAAAAGGGCTGCGACACTGCCGAGGCCACCACCAACGCAGGGAAGCCAGAGCTCCGCCGTGTGTGCTCAATAATCACAGACTTCTCCGTTTCTCCTTTTAATTAAAAGCTAAATGAACTTCGTTATAGCCGGACAAAGGACACACACACGTGCCACTGACCAGGAAACTTTCAAGCCACTTTCTAGTACTATCGAATGACCAGTGTTGTGCTAGTTACTGAAAAATAGTAACTCAGTTACTTTACTAGTTACTTCATTTCAAAGTAACTTCGTTACTGTACTAGTTACTTACACCCAAAAGTAATGAGTTACTGTGAAAAGTAACTATTTAGTTATTTAAAAAAAAATAAAAAAAATAAATTGCTCAAGTCCCATGCCCCATATACTCAAAATCGGTTGATCAACTTGACAGTTTCCATTCACATCACCGAACTCTGCTAAGCAATGTGGTCTAGAGCGTTTCATTATATATTCCCTCCCCGCTGTATGTATATTTCTCTCCCACCCACCCACCCCCTCCTAATGTACAGTCCCCTCCCCATCATATGTATATACTCTGTCAGGATCTAGGGGTAACAGTACTGTATATTTGAATACCGCTTATGTCACAAATGTATCAGTACTAAATACCTATATGTCCCTATGCCATAAATGTCATGTATGTTGTGTATGTCATAAATGTCTATATGAATTGAAAATGGGGGACCCTGATGGAAACAAGACAAACGTCTTTCTCAGGTCTGCATCCCCTTAACAATTGTATGTATTGAGCCGTACTGTATTGTACCCATTCTGCAATCTGTTAAATAAAGTTTTCATTCATTCATTCATTCATCCATTCATTAATTCATTCATAACCATCTTGCAGCGTTGTTATCAAAGCATTGCAACGTTAGAATAGTTAGGATATCAATTGTGCATGAAAGGACTATATTTATATTGTTTGATTAGTATTATGAGATTCCCTGGCAGATTAAGTACAGTCAAAATCCGTTGATCTTGAGTTTCAGTGAACACATTGCACTCACCGTCACCAGTCTGCGGTGGTCGAGATGTAACGTTAGTCCAGTTGACTCCAGCAGCCCTTCAAACATGTTCTTTATCTCGTTTCCATGTTGTATATTAATTATCTCTCCAAGTAGTTGCTAAATGGTTTGTTAGTTCGTTATTATTACTGCGTTCTTATTATGTAGATTCATAGCGAGCGTCCTCTTGTTGTTTACTGTAGAGAGCGCCTATTTCTTTCAGAACGTCAGTGGCCAATCAGAAGTGCGAAACCAGAATGAGGCTACGGAAAGAAATAATAATAATAATAATACTTCGTTTTATATAGCGCCTTTCAGTCTACAGTAAACAAAACAAACGCAGGCGAAATAAGGACGCTCGCTATGAATCTACATAAAAAGAACGCAGTAACGAACTAACAAACCATTCAGTAACGTAAGTAGCGTTACTGAATTTCAAAAGTAATGCGTTAGAGTACTAGTTGCGGCAAAAAGTAACTTCGTTTCTGTAACGCGTTACTTTGTAACGCGTTAGTCCCAACACTGCGAATGACATAGACAGAAGCAATTCCTCTTGAAACAAAAAAGAGATTATAGTGCTCGTAGTTCATTATGAGAAGGTTGGTTGGTCCTCTCTGTCGGAGAGGCGCAACAGACACTGGTATTTGTACATTTTTAAGGCCCTTATTGGTAAGCTACCTCCTTATACTACATAATTATTGGAATGGAATGTTGGAACCTGTGGAACCCGTTCTAGTGACTGGCTGGTCCCTGAGTTTGCTCTGAACAGGGTAAATGATGCCTCTAGCTCAGGGGTGGCCAACCCGCGGCTCGCAAGCCGCATGCGGCTCTTTGCCGGTCAATGTGCGGCTCATCCCTCCATTGATATATAAAAAGAAAAATTATAATTATAACTTAAAAAAAAAAAAATCTCATTCATTCCATAAGAACGTAGAATAAACATTTACAGACTGTTGTTTTAAATGGTCCATTTGCATGTTATTGGTATCTGATTCTAGGGACATCTATGGATCTCAGGGAATGTATTCCCAGTGTCAGAAATATTGTGTCTGTTACTAGGCTTGAGTAAATTGTAATGAACCAAATGAGAATATCAATTATATATATAATCTTTGACTGTGAATAACACCATGCTAAAATTGACCAGACCTGAAAAATCTAAGCAAATTAATAAAGGGAAGATGATTAAACAGAAGGTTTTGTAGATACAGTACTGAATTCTGCCATCCGGACACATGCTATTTGAAATATGATTATAGAATATAGAATACCAGGCCTATAAATGGCCTTATTATGGCCAAGTCGCACATCTATGGATTGGGCCAAATCTCCCCTTTCCAATGGCAGAGTTCAATCCGGATTTAGTATCACCAGGCGTGATTCAGAAACCATGAATGAAATCTACTGTAAGTACACTTTTTTTTTATCAATTTTTTCTCCCCCGTTTTTCCGTATTTTTCTCCCATCCCAATTTAGTCGTTATGCCAATTCCCTTTGTACGCATTTCATTGTATACTTGTATGCCGTGACAAATAAAACCCTTGACTTGACTCTTGACTTGACTTGACTTCCTGGTTGTTGCGCGCATTTCCCCCCCACTTGCCGACCTAGGGAGGGTTAAAGACTATCACATGCCTTCTCCGATACATGTGGAGTCAGCCAGCCACTTCTCTTCACCTGACAGCGAGGACTCTCACTGGGGGAGTGTAACACGTGTGAGGATCAGTGTCTCTGCAGTGGTAGGCGAGCGCTTAGTCTGCTGCGCTACCCAGCCGCACCATAAATACACTTTTTATAATGTAAATGTATCCACCATTTTTCATCCGATTGCAATGCCATTTTTTGCTAGACATTCACAGAAATGTAGAGAAACAAACTGTGTTCTGTTTTATGGCAATAACGTTCAGGTTTGTGGGAGATAATCCCAAAAAATAAGAGAAATAAAAAAGTAAATTCAGAAGTCAGATTATTGACAGGGGCTGGTGTGAGCTGGGTAGTGTAGTTTTTCGAAATTCAAAAGCCCATCGAAAGCCCTGGGCCTCTTCCTTCAAAAGACTACACTCACTTTTGGCTGCGCCACTTCCTCCCGTCAATATGCGCAGGTTTCCGACTCAATGCCCTGTGATTTCTATAATCTTATATTTCACTAATAACAGTTAAAATCATTGGTAAACACACGTAATGCTGAAAATATACACTTTGAAAGGCAAGATTCTGTAGAGATGGATTTATGGCGTGATGTCATTTGCGGTCCAGTACCGGACCGCTCAGACTTAAGAGGTTAACCCTGTGAGGCACAAATAAAAAAGAAGTTAGCAACTTCAGAGGCCAGAGGGTGGGACCTATAAACACATGAAGGGTGCCGTGAATGAAAAAAAGGTTGAGAAACACTGGTACTGTATATATGGTCATTATGGTGTGGCTCTTTGTGGTACCACAGTCATTTTTGTGGCTCTTAGTCTCTGACTGGTTGGCCACCCCTGCTCTAGCTCACGGAATGAACTCCAACAGTCCTTAAAGCTTGAGATTCTCCGCTCGGTTGCAGCGTGAAGTTGTACCTTTTTGCCTCGCTTATTGTTATGATTTTATATGCTGTGTGATTTTTTTTTATATATAATTTTCTTTTCGTACACTTGACGTGACTGTAAATGAGGTAAACCTCAGTTGCCTTTTGAGTTTAAATAAAAGTTTGAAATCAAATTAAATGGAACAATTACAACTAGGGGTGCACCGATATATCGGTCGGGTATCGGTATCGGCCGATAAGTGCCTTGTTGACTGCTATCGGCCTATCGGCCGATAAGCTCAAATGTGCCGATAGCAGTCGCCGATAAATACCCATCAATTTGTGTAGCGTCAAAAGGCAAAAAAAAAAATTCACTCGCGCGATCTACCTGCACAACGCCCGCCGTCCCCCACACACACACACAATCTACTGCATCAAAGTAACTACTTATGATTAACAAGGCATTCGTTTTGTGGCATTAGCGTTATATAGTTAGTGTTACACGGACAATAACATCAGCATATTATTATTACCCATAGCAGCAAGGCATTACTCCGAGTCCGTTCATTAGCTCGGTTCCATTCCGTTGCTCATTCCGTACCCAACTACACATTCTGCAATCTGTTAATAAAGTTTTCAACCAGACAAATGTATAGAAAGGCTTTGTTTTATTATAACATTTGTTGCAGTAAAATCATTATGTCTCATTTGGTCATGCGTGGAGCGCCGGTCGGCGGGCCGGGCAGCTAACGTAGCTACGTCATTAGCTATTAGATGCAAGACTAACGTTACTGGTGAAAATGTGATTTGCGTTGGAATACTCCTTTGTCAACTTGCTGTACTTTGCTTGCAGGTCTGCAGTCATTATTGCTGCATTATGAATAGCCGCAACTTTAGCCAAGGTAACGTTATGGCTAAACCTTTAACAATAGTTAACGCTAGCTTTCGGTTAGCTGTTCAATGCTATTAATAACACAACTCCCCGTCAACACCCTCTCTCGGGAAGATGGCATTTAAGAAAGTATCTGCTGTTAAAATGAAGTGTTACACGTTCAATAACAAGCATATTATTTACCCGAAGATAGCAGTAAACAAGGCATTACTCCGTTAGTACGTTCATAGCTCGGTTCCATTCCGTTGCTCATTCCGTACCCAACTACACATTCTGCAATCTGTTAATAAAGTTTTCAACCAGACAAATGTATAGAAAGGCTTTGTTTTATTATAACATTTGTTGCAGTAAAATCATTATGTCTCATTTGGTCATGCGTGGAGCGCCGGTCGGCGGGCCGGGCAGCTAACGTAGCTAAGTGTGTTCTGCTCTCGCAAACAGAATGCCCGGAAGTAGAAAAATTTATAAACGCTTGCCGATTGGTGGTAAGGACAGCAGGAGGTGGGTGCTAGCGGTCACCGGTGTGGCGTAATTGGCCGAATCGACTGTCAATCAAAATGGTTCCATTGCATTGGTTGAAAGCTCTGGTTGAGAGAATAGTATCCTGCTGCAGGCCGCAAGAATGGTTCCATTGCATTGGTTGAAAGCTCTGGTTGAGAAAATAGTATCCCTCTGCAGGCCGCAAGACGATACTGGGAGAGAGATAGTGATACCATAAACATATTTCTTGATGTTTCCTTTTTTTAAGTAAGTAAAGAGGCCTACAAATACAAACATACACATACAAATATACAGTAGTTTCATTAAAAAAAAAAAAAAAAAAAAAAAAAAAATTACAAATACTTATATACAAATATACAAATATCGGTATCGGTATCGGTATCGGCCGATAGTGTTAGTTGAACAATCGGTATCGGTATCGGCGGCCAATTTTCATATCGGTGCATCCCTAATTACAACCCATAATTATAATTGTGGATTCATAAAACCTGTGATTCATAAAACCGTAAAATCTGCCCCAAAGTGCAATGTGTACAGTATGGAGCAAAAGTCAAAGTTGTAGCTGCAGTTTGAGTGGCTTTAGTTTAAATCCCCTCAATATTTGTTGCAAAGTCCTCCATTTTGTTTCGTTCTATTTTATTCCTCAGTTGGAAGACCAAAGCCCGTCCCTACCCGCCCGGACACCCAAGTCTATATCGCCGCCACTCCGCCAGTCCATGAGTGGCACCTGGAGTCGGGCTCATTAGAAGGAGCGAGGGGCAGTGAACAGACAGGTACGTACAGCTAATCCTATCCTCCCGGAGAACACAGACGAGGGAGAACAAAATACTAATTGCATCACTCCAATATGGCAGCTGACCGGGGAAGGGGGGGGGGGGGGGACACGATGAGACCATCTGTATGTAACGCGGCACGGAGGGAACCTGCCAGTTTGTCACGAATAAAGAATCGCGTTTTCCGCATCTGCCTGGAAGTGCCGTGTAGTAGAGCGATCGCAGGGGCAGGTGCGCTTTCATGTCACAGGGTGCCCTGGGCGGGTGGAGATGAGAGGACAGCTGGCTGGGGGTACTAGTGGTGGCAACGAACATTACATGTGACACGCCGTACCTTACCTACCTAGTGTGATAGTAAAGGGTTAACCTTCTGCCGTGTAGTAGTGAAAGGGTTAACCTGCTGCCGTGTGGCAGTGAATAGGGTTAACCTTCTGTGTATTGTCACAGTGAAAAAGGTTAACCACTTGGTAGTGCGGCAGTGAAAGGGTTAAATAAAAACTCAGAATCAGGGCCTTGGTGAACAGCGGAATACAGAACGACTTGGCCGGATGCCAGACTCTCATGATTATGTCACTAGCTACATCTCTCGCACACACACACACGCACGCACGCACGCACGCACGCACACACACACACACACACACACACACACACACACACACACACACACACACACACACACACACACACACACACACACACACACACACACACACACACACACACACACACACACACACACACACACACACACACACACACACACACACACACACACACACACACACACACACACACACACACACACACACACACACACACACACACACACACACACACACACACACAGTGTGTGCAGGTTATTTACAGGAGATGGGCTTCTATCATATTATCTTCTATCATTCTATAATTCATTCTCCTTTTATTTTCATTTCAGGTATTGTACCTTAAGATAATTGAAGGCTGGCATCTGTAAATGCATATATAAGTACTTTATTCTTATTTTATTATCATTATTATTATTATTATTATTATTATTATTATTATTTATTATTATTATTATTATTATTATTATTATTATTATTATTATTATTATTATTATTATTATTATTATTATTATTATTATTATTATTATTATTATTATTATTATCATTATTTTCTTTCCAATGAAATGAAAATCAGAAAATAAGTGGTATTTGATGGAAAATATGAAAGTCAATGCTTGAAGGGAAATGGACTTCGGAAATCAGTTTTTTATCTACTGTTCTGTAAAAGTCTTGTCGAATGTAATGTTTTATGTTTTGTGTGGACCCCAGGGAGACTGGTTGTTGTCATGCAACAGCTAATGGGGATCCTAATCAACTCAAACTCTCATGGGCTTCGATCTACCAGGTAGCTAGCCCCTTCCGTGACTGTGATGCACCGAGTGAATCCACAGTCACTTGCTCCTCAATAGCAAACCAACCTATGTTGACCATGAAGTACTGGTTCTGCCCGAACCGCTCGTTATACAAGTACCACCGAGACATTTCAAAGCTACTCACAGTTGCACGAGGGTTTCGGACAGAGATACGGGATGGTTCGAAAGCTCGGCGTTGCTAATAAACATTTTAAATATGTTTTATAAACTGATCAACACTCCCATTATTTCCGGCGTTGGGTGCATGATGCGCATGCGCTGTGATCACAGCGCAGGCGCACCAGGCAGCCAACGCCGGAAATAAACCCGTTTTGAGCAGTGTTGATCAGTTTATAAAACAATATTTAAAATGTTTATTAGTAATGCCGAGCTTTCAAACCATCCCGTATCTCTGTCCAAAACCCTCGTGCAACTGTGAGTACCTTTGAAATGTCTCTGTGATACTTGTTTAACGAACGGTTCGGCCAGAACCAGTCCTTCATGGTCAACATAGGTTGGTTTGCTATTGAGGAGCAAGTGACCGTGGATTCACTCGGTGCATCACAGTCACGAAAGGGGCTACCAGGTAGCTAGCTTAGCTAGTCAACCACACACACACTGGTTGATGTTACTACAGTAGCTAGCTAGCAAACGTCAGGTAACAGCTAGCCAACATAAAGAGTGATTTGTAATTCAATGCAGAAGTAAAGACATGTCTAACTAACATAATCCTTTGTTTGAACAACTTACTGGAAACGTCTGCCACCGACGACAGACTCGGTCGCCTGTGACACACACGCACTCAGCCTGTACCTGCAGCGCATGCACACTGACTGCTGGGGGAGGGGCCGTGGGAGGCACTGGATCAAACCATTAAAATGTGGAGGGCAGGGGGGTCACAATCTTTGGAAACTTAAAAACTTGCTATTAAGTGTCATTGCGTATTATTAATTTGATTGAAATTGCGTAGTTATGTTTACAGTTATATATTGGGGGGGGATATATCATATTTTTCACATGATCAAAAAGTGGGGGTGCAAAAGCACACGTTTGCTCCCCCAAGTTCAATTGTGGGGATGCACCTGCTCCATTTGCTCCATTGCTCAGGCGCCCGTGCTCTTAATCTCTGAAGTCGGAACCCGTTTTTGAACCCGTCGGCGGAGAACAAAAGAATTAGAATGTCTTCTAAATGCTCAAAAAGTACATATTTTCAGAAATAGATAAAAATAGAAAAATGACCATTTCTAGTGCTTTGACATGTAATGTATATGTCTTTTTACTTGCTAAACGTAATACGACCTGTAAATACGTTTAATTCTTGCTAGATGGTATGATTGTAATTATCTCCGTTTGCCAGAGAACTACAGCGCGTCACGAAACGCACATACACGCACACGTGCACACACACAAGAGCTGCGTGTGCACTGTGAAAAGGTGTTAGACCCCGCAGAGGTGCGAGGTATCAGAGACTCGCTACCCCCCATCCAAATTCTAAACAACAGATTGGCTTTTCATAATATGTATGAATTATCTCTTGCAATAATATCCACGGGACTCGACTTTTTGCAGTCGTTGTTTCTCCTGCGTGAGGACATTCGCTGACATTCTCTCATTTCTACTTAAAGTAGAAAAACAAAAGTAATCTGTAAAATAATACAGTGAATTTCCTGTGAAAAAACTTTTATTTATGTATGTATGTTTTGTTTAAAATATATTTAATAATAATAATAATAATAATAATAATAATAATAATAATAATAATAATAATAATAATAATAATAATAATAATAATAATAATAATAATAATAATAATAATAATAATAATAATAATAATAATAATAATACAAAAATATTATAGAAAAAAAGCAGGGCATTGCTGGTGCTGTGACCTCATGATGAAAAAAAAAACTCCTCCATTATTACCCACCTGAGATGTCTGCTCTTCCCAATGTCAAAAAAAGCAGTGCACACTGCACATGCACCTAAACCTGACTTTGTGCTATACTATACCCTTTGTCCTGCCGTTGCAGCAATCAACGAACATGCTTTTAGAAGGTACTTGCAAAGCAGAGCAGACACCACTTAGCATAGCAAAGAGGAGCCCTTGTCTACTTCCAAACAGTAGCCCACTCTCACTGCCAAAAATGAACCCATGCACCCTCTAGTCAAGTGTACCAACAGCGGAATAAAGAGCAAACTTATTGACTCACTGTGACCAGGGGCGGATTTAGGATTGTAGGAGATCCGGGGCTTAGCCCAGATAGGTTTTTTTTACTTCGACACCACAACCTTTAACTTATACCACCACCTTAAAGCAGACAAAAGGCACTAGAGAACACTTAAATTCACACCCTTTAATTAATGAAGCAAACTATAATAATTTATAATAATAATAATAATAATAATAATAATAATAATAATAATAATAATAATAATAATAATAATAATAATAATAATAATAATAATAATAATAATAATAATAATAATAATAATAATACACTGTTTGTATAGCACCTTTCATACAAGAATTGCAGCTCAAAGTGCTTCACAGCAGTACAAAAAGACAGGCATAAAATGAGCACAACATTGGCAGATCAAGAGCAATGCATAAAGTGCAGACATAAAGCATAAAATAGATAGCAGTAACATAGACAAAGTCAAGGTAAGACATTAAATCACATCGTTTTTCATATTAGGATCTAAGATCTAGGGTTAACTCTGCGAACGTTGAGTGCCAGGACCCCCGAAAACCAGAGTATAGTCGTGGCTTCATCGTTGTTTCTTTTATTCGATATTTCCATTCATAAAGACATGCCGGCAGCCTGTGTTATCACTGGGGATGGGTCTGAGATCTCAAAAGCTATGTTTCTAAGGTGGAAGAATTATGTTTTTGTCAACTTGTTGATTGTGATTTAAAGCTTAGGTCTGAGTCTACCATAACACCAAGACTTAACTCACTCAAATACAGTTAGCAGCTGGATAGACTACAGATGGAAATTAGCTTCTGCTAAATCTGGTGCAAACATATTTTCATGTAACAATGATTAATTGTAAAAAAAAAAAAAAAAAAAAAAAAAAAAAAAAGCATATTATATATAGCATATATATATAGCAGTGTAGCAGGCTCACAAACATGGCAAAAGAAAAACGTTTGGGAACCACTGTTTTAGAAGAATCTGCCTCCCCTCTCTGCATTATCACGGAGGAGATACAACTGGGAACGAGGTTAAGCTCTCAATGTCTCAATTGTTTCATAAATGAACACATTTTTTTTTTTTTTAAAGAGCGGGAACCTCGGGCTTGAACAACCCTGGAATAAACGATTTGGCTTCTCATTAATTAACAGTGCGTGAGATTAACAGTGCGTGAGATGTTGCCGTTTGTGTCCGTGGAAGAAGCATGGTTTGCTGATAAATATTTGGCTAATCCCTGCTGCTGCTGCTGCTGCTGCTGCAGGCCGTCTGTTCAACACCAAGGTGACCTGAACACAACCAATAGTAGAATGACAGAAAATCTGGATACCGCTAGGGGAGCGATACCTTACCTCCCCCCAAACACAGGGGGAAATGGCAAGCACCATAGTGTAAGTAAGATTCAAGAAGAAATGTCTTAGTATCTTTATAATTTCTTACAAATATTTTTGTTTTTGTATATGTCTTTTTTATGATTATATATATATAAATATATATGGATTGTTGTTTTTCCTTTTCTCTTGTCTTGTGACCACAAATGTTGTTGTCTGTTGATCTGTTGATTGTTATTATTATATATATGCTTGACCCATCCCGTCATCCTTCCCCCCCAATTAAGGGCAGCCGGGAGCAGACATGGGTTTGCGGCATGGCCCATGCCCGGGGACCAATCCAAGCGCTCTGGTCCGTCTTCATCGGGGACGCGACAGCGTTAGAGATCTGTTCTGCGTGTTTTCCCATTGGGTTTATCTCTTTTTCTGGAGGGGAAACCCTTGCGAGCATGGGGGGGGGGGGGGGAGAACATACAAACTCCACACAGAAAGGCCCGGGAGATACCCCACCTGGGTACCTAGCAACGCGGTGACCTGGTGGGAATCAAACCCAGGACCTTCTTGCTGTTAACCACTACACCACCGTGCCGCCCATAACGATGGCGCTATTCCAAAACGTGAAATACATTTAAAAAATAGACGGACAGGAAAGCGATACACGGTGGAATTAACCTGGCACTGAACTCTGAGTGGGCGCTGTGGCACAATTGGCCAGGAACAAACTGTTTCACTTTCTGTTGGCGATTACGACGGGAACACACGGCTTGTGAAACTTATCTTGACAACATAATTGATCACAGCAGGGGAGGGCATAATAAATGCCTCGTACCGAACCGAGAGGAGTAAATCAACGGGGCCCTTTGCGTTGCAACTTCAAATTACAAAAACATAATCAAATTACGGCTGAAAAGTAACCCATCTTATTAAAATGGGTCCGCTCCCCTTTCTCGTGGTCATGCTGCTCGGCTAATGAAGTTATACTTCTCCTAAATGTCCCCCCGGGTCCAGATGAATGTGCGTCACTCCGCAGCCGCGCGGAGCCCGAGCTTCAACTTTGAAGCGAATGTGACGGTAAGAGCCGAGCGGAACGGTTGAGTTGGTTTCACTGGGCTGCTCAGAGATGCAGTGAAGCGTACAGTAATAT